>NC_067236.1:33174159-33431659 GCF_019924925.1 Ctenopharyngodon idella
CATGTTTTGCAAAGGTTATGAAGATTTGAAGATAAAACATTCTTTAAATAACCTTTTTTAGAATGTTATAATGGTTTGGATAGAAATGTTCTTAGAACAAAGTTCTTGGAATGTCTTTGTGATGTTATTTTTATACTGTAAAAAATTATTTTCATGATTTGTTACCACAACATTTATTCTTTTGTCAAATCAGTAATTAATGTGGTTCAGATAACATAATATTTTGAGTTTCTTTTGAGTAAATCAATCACCTTCATTGTATTAACTCAAATTTTTTTAATTTCAATGAACTCAAAATTTTAAGGCAACCAGGAAACTTTTTTAAGTTAAACCAACATTTTTTTTTTTTGCAGTGTACGTGATGAACATCCTCATAATACTGAGAGAAAAAGTGAGAACAACATTTTCGGAACATCCTTATGATCTTATTTGTACTTAATGAATGTTCATGTTAATTTCTTGGAATATTACAAATAAACGTTCAAAGAAAGTTATTTTGTGAGTAAAAAATAAGGTTAAGAGAATGTTGTACTAACATTATTAAATAACATTACAAATCACTGTTCTCACAATGTTTTTAGAACATACATTTGTTATCTGGGTACAAGTATTATAAATGGATAAAATGCTTTTGATTTCTGATCCATGTGCTCATCTTGAGCAATAACAAAATGTTGTTTTCTGTAGATTTGATGTAAATGGTGTAGAAAATGATGCATTGATGCTACAATCACAACATAATTGACGAACGCAGTTATTGAACTGAACTGAATCAATGTTGAACTGAACATAATTGATGAATTATACAACATTATCAGTGTTATTTTATTAATATGAAGGTGCTCTGAAACAATCTATTGTGTAAAGCGCTATAAAAATGTGACTTGACAACACAGATTCATTAGTGTAATAAAGCCTTACAAACATTGTAGCTGAACTAAGCGACTAAACAAACAGCAGAATCATACAGGAGAGTTTATAAAGAGAAACGTGCTTCAGTTGCTATTTTGAATAATGCATTTAAAGGTTTAGTTCACCCAAAAATGAAAATAATGTCATTTATTACTCACCCGCATGCCGTTCCACACCTGTAAGACCTTCATTCATCTTCAGAACACAAATTAAGATTTTTTTTTTTTAAATCCGATGGCTCAGTGAGGCCTCCATAGCCAGCAATGACATTTCCTCTCTCAAGATCCATTAATGTACTAAAAACATATTTAAATCAGTTCATGTGAGTACAGTGGTTCAATATTAATATTATAAAGCAACGAGAATATTTTTGGTGCACCAAAAAAACAAAATAACAACTTATATAGTGATGGCCGATTTCAAAACACTGCTTCATGAAGCTTCACGAAGTGTCGAATTAGTGATTCGGATCGCGTGTCAAACCGCCAAACTGCTGAAATCACGTGACTTTGGCGCTCCGAACCGCTGATTCGTCACGCTGATTCATAACGAAAATCGGCCATCACTATATAAGTCCTTATTTTGTTTTTCTGGCACACCAAAAATATTCTGGTCACTTTATAATATTAATATTGAACCACTGTACTCACATGAACTGATTTAAATATGCTTTTAGTACATTAATGGATCTTGAGAGAGGAAATGTCATTGCTGGCTATGGAGGCCTCACTGAACCATCAGATTTCAACAAAAATATCTTAATTTGTGTTCTGAAGATGAATGAAGGTCTTACGGGTGTGGAACGGCATGAGGGTGAGTAATAAATGACATTATTTTAATTTTTGGGTAAACTAACCCTTTACATTCAACTGGATATTTCTGAATAACATTTAAAGTGTTTGCATATGGTGACATTTTTTTTTTAACATAATTATTGCTTATGTCTCTACAGCCGCTCTGAGAGACTTTTGGCCTCATGCTCACTACCTTACATGACTTTTAATCTTTCTAATTTCTTTGCACATAAGCTGTTCTGGATCCATATTTTTTTAATTCACCTGCACTGCCTCTATTGTCTGAGCACATAAAGAGCATGTGAAACCACCGCCGCTTCATGAAAATGTGTTTGGATTCACTTTGTTGGTCTAATTGATATTTTGTTGAGAAATCTATGCTCCGGACATTCTCAATTAGCCGTGTGGTGACAGTGCTAATTCTCTTGAAAAGCGTCCCAAAACGCCTGCCAATATGTGCACTTTACCAGCGCACATTCATTAGAGCAATGCAGCGGCTGTAAGTAGGTGTATTGATCAGCTTGTGAATGTGATGGCGGTTTTCTTTGTGTCTTTGTGTTGTGCCGTGGCAGACTGATATTGTGAAAGACACTTTACTGCATTAAACCCTTTTACAGCATGGAGAAGCTCTCCGGTGTCGAGGTGTTTTTCTCCTGTGCTGTTGTAAAAGTGAGCTGACAGATGCGCCCGAGATCAGAGGCTTGATGGGACTGTCTGTGTCTCTTTGGGTGATGAATTGGGATAGACGTCCTGCACGAACGGATGATATTCAATGCAATCCAAAAAGGAAAAACACAATAATTAGGTCATCTGGTATTTCTATCAAATTACACCTTCCAAACACATATATTGTCATGTTTTCAGTTGCTATACAACAAACACGGCTGTTCACCATAACAGCATCATTACATAGACTGGTGCACTATAGTCTTCTGTAGTCACATGATAGTTTTGTTTAAAGGGAACCTACTATGCCCATTTTCACAAGATGTAATTTAAGTCTCTGGTGTCTCCAGAATGTGTCTGTGAAGTTTCAGCTCAAAATACCCCACAGATCATTTATTATAGCTTGTCAAATTTGCCCCTATTTGGGTGTGAGCAAAAACACGCCGTTTTTGTGTGTCCCTTTAAATGCAAATGAGCTGCTGCTCCCGGCCCCCTTTCCAGAAGAGGGCGGAGCTTTAACAGCTCACGCTTCGGTCGCTCAACAACAACAAAGCTGGAGAATCTCACGCAGCCAAAATGAGGTTGACACTGATGGAGAGACTGAGGAAGAAGTTACAACTTTCGATAATCGATCTTACCAGGGTCAATTTCAGGCTATCCAAGCTAACGAGACTCTAAATAGTGTTCAGTGCTCGTCTGTGCAGCCAATGACAGAACAGTTAGCATGCTTTGCTCCAACTTTTGCCATGTCGTTAGAACTGGTACACCGTTGTCGCTTGTGAAAACAAAATGGCGGCGCCGTGGGTGGAAACGTACAGATTAAGGGGTGGTAATATTATAATAAGATCCCCTTCCTACGTCACAAGGGGAGTGAAATCTGAGTGGCTCGTTTTTTCAAATGCTTGCAGAGAAAGGCTCGCCAAAACAAAGTTACTGGGTTGTCCTTTTTCACGTTTTCTGGGTTGGTAGATGCACCGGGGACCTGATTATAGCACTTAAACATGAAAAAAGTCAGATTTTCATGATATGTCCCCTTAAGGGAACATACCCAAATTTAAGAGAAGGTGCTCACTGCAGAGCAAATGGGTGGAGCTTACGTTAGCTCCCCCTCACTGGACGTCTAGCGAGGAGGAGCTAACGTCCAGCGAGGATAGAATGTACAACCACACCCTAACCCTACCCACAACTCTATCTCTCCACCCCACTGGACGTCCAGAGAGGAGGAGCTGGCCATCATAGACTCTGCAGTGAGTACCACTTGAAATTTAAGGCAAGACACTACAGGTCACCCACTGAACAAAAAATATGTTCTAAGAACATTTTGCTAACATTACAATGAAGTTATGAAAATGTTACTTTTGAATGTTCTGAAACAAGTAACATTTAACAAAATGCCCATGTACAATGTATAAATGTTTTTGTGCTAACATTTTGAGAACATTATCAAAGACCAGATCATTTTGAATGAACATTACTGGAAGAACGTTTGTTCAAAACTTTGAGAGAACCTTGCCAGAACATTAGCCAAAGTTCCCTATTAGCTGGAGAATAGTGTATATAGATAGGAATAAAACTGGTGTGTGAAAAGCTACTGAAGTGGAGATTTCTGACTCAAACTCACCGCCTTTAAAGATATGAATTGAAACTGAAGATGCAAACAGATAAAGTGCAATAAAATAAATAGGCTACTTAAATGTGTATTTTGGATATTTTCTTTCCACTAGTCTGCAAGGAGACAAGTTATGGAAGCAAAATAGACCAAAATCTCAAAATTCATAGTGCAAGAAAAAAAACATTGCTCATGCCTGTACTGTCTTACCTTACGTTGTTATATCAATGCATTTTCAAAAAGAATTTGCCATCACTCACGACCCAAACTTTACACCCAGTTGCAATTATATAAAACCTTTGTGCAATGTGCCAATGTGGCTTTTTTAAATAACTTCTAAGTCGTCATGAAACTAAAGTTGCGCAAGTCTTTTCTTCATTTTTGTGCCGTTTATCCAAGTGAAACGCTTCAGGAACAAGAACAAATGTAGGGCGGGGCTTGATTTTGTCTGTGGGGTATTGATTGGATGGTTATGGTTTGCTATTGGTGGATCTCATGTGAGTGACAGGTTGCCCCGCATTATTATAATGTAAAATAAACTTTATACTAGGCTACATGAGAAGACAATATACTGTGCGAGTTATAGCCTAATGTTTTTTTTTTGTTTTGTTTTTGTTTAAGGGAAAAAAAATGCATGAAGGTTTTTCATCAGGTCTCCTTTTGTATTGCTCTGAAAAAACAACACGATGCTGAGGGGATTTTCCTTTTTGGATGAACAATTTCTTGAAGTAGTCCTACTGAGAGAATGTGTTGATGTTTCTAATATATGTTGGTATATTCGAGCTTCCAGTGCAGAGCCCCGACTGAGGATGACACGGTGAGGAAGAATATGAATGTCATATAATATACCGCAGCCTATTTATGAAAGTTCCCTCTCAACAGCAAGGTCACCGCGGCCAGACGAGAGACGTGATACAGAGCCCAAGTACAGATGGCCATATTGAAATGAACCGGACCACACTCCTCGTTCGCGATTTCCCTTCCCGAATGAATGATTTACCTGCGTGAACTGTCAGAGAACGCAGCAATTTGCGGGACGTCGGAGGGAGTAGATGCAGACGCGCTCCCGCTCCACCCCGTCGGACGCGCGCTTATTTATTTACAGCGTGTTTTGCACTGATCTCATAACACTGTAAATTACCGGCCGGTCAAGGTTCCTTTCTCAAGCGCGAGACGACATATGATCTATAAGACATTTAATCCCAGAATCACATACCATCTGTCCATTTCCATATATCAAGCCTTAAAGGTCACATTTTAAATACAAATCACATTTAGGAATATAAACGCGTGAATTATGACTGCTCATATGTATGATAGTGCATTAAGTAAATTGATGCGCTTATCCACAAGTCTGTGGATACGCGTTTGACTCTTATTTGAGAACAATAAATGTGCAGCGGGTTTCACCTTTTCCCTTTAAATGTGACATTCATATTGGTAATGAATAAATGTGTGATTATATTGATGTTTACATGAACAATTGTAAATAAATAAATAACACTAATATGATCCACTGACCAAAAGTTTTGCTGCAGAACATATGGACCCTTTTCACAGACTGTGATGACGCGTTTTCACGGCCATCAATATCGTAAATCCTGCAGTTTTTTTATATTTAAAAAAAAAAAAAAAAAGTATACTTACTATACTTAGTATTATATTACCTTTGCATCAAATTACAAAAATCTAGTTAACGCTGCTGTGAGGGTGTTTCTAATACAGCAGCTATGGGAGTGACAGTAAAAATGACATCTTTCTCTCTTCTGACTGCTGTTATCAATCACTCTCTATTTTTTTCCTCTTTTTGAAAGTTGTGAAAACACTATTGTGGAGTTTTTCCTTTTTCTATTTGAGCAAATAGAAACACAAAAAATATATTTAATGTATTCTCTCATTCACCGCTATAGAATTTTACTAACTATGACGACTTCCGCTTCTGAGAAACCGGGAAATGTGAAAAGGGTCTATTATGTTCCTTGAGGTTCACTTATAATGTTAATAAAGTTTTTTACTCAAAAAACATATATGTGGAAAAACCACTATTTTCAACCCTAAATCTGACTCTGTCTGAAATGATCTGTTTTTAAGGCGCGGCTCCTTTAAGGCGTGTCAGTAAACACCCACTGTTATGATTGGCTAACCTCATTGCATTCGAAACAATATCAATGGCCACTTGCTACTGCATGGGAGTAAGTGTTTTGAAAACATTATCCATATAAAACGGTCATTCACAGACAAAGCATTATGAAATTTTATTTTTTTTTGCGGTTTGTGATGGAGCTGCTGTCAGATCCAATACAGTCGGCTGCTTCATCTGTCAACAAAAGTTTCTTTTCGAAAAAGTTTCTTTTTCTTTTCTTTTCTTTTCTCCAATAAGGGTCTTGTCTAGGGAAACGATCGGTCATTTTCTAAAAATTATATACTTTTTAACCACAAATGCTCGTCTTGCACTGCTCTGCGATCCGCCATGCATTACGAAAGGTCACGCGTGACGTAGGCGGAAGTACTGTGGTAGGGTGAAAATCTCCATCTCATTTTCTCCTCCAACTTCAAAATCGTCTGACATCGTTGTTTTACCTTGTTTTTGTAAAGGCCATTTGACTTAGTCTTTGAACGTTCGCTTTGTAAACACTGGATCGGTACTTCCGCCTACGTCACGCGTGACCTTTCCAGTGTGATTACGTAATGCGTGGCGCATCACAGAGCAGTGCAAGACGAGCATTTGTGGTTAAAAAGTATATAATTTTTTATCTTTTTTAGAAAATGACCGATGGTTTCTCTAGATAAGACCCTTATTCCTCGTCTGGGATCGTGTAGAGCTCTTTGAAGCTGCACTGAAACTGACATTTGGACCTTCAACCCGTTGAACCCCAGTAAAGTCCACTATATGGAGAAAAATCCTGGAATGTTTTCCTCAAAAACCTTCATTTCTTTTCGACTGAAGAAAGAAAGACATGAACATCTTGGATGACATGGGGGTGAGTAAATTATCAGGACATTTTAATTCTGAAGTGAACTAATCCTTACTGAATAGCAGTGGGTGTGGCCTGTGGTACCAGTGGGTGGAGCCTATAGTGTGATGATGTATAACTATTCGTCAATGTCTTGCTCTGGAGGCGGGCATATGCAGATGAATTTGTCAGTGTGATGTCACAAATCCCACAATATCCAAACAGGCCATTTTTGGAGTTTGATTAAATAAATGCTTTGTTTATAATGAGAAAGATATTTTAAGCTCTGAAACTTGCAGGATGTTTTTATGGTACAAAAAACCTCTTATTATTTCAGCAAATTTGAATTCTCATGTCACAATCCCTTTAAAGACCAGATAACTTTGAACAAATGTTTTATTAATGTTACTAGAAAAACATTTGTTCATAACTTTGAGAGAACCTTACCACAACATTAGCCAAAGAGAACGTTCCCTGTTAGCTGGTATATAGTATTTTATCACAATGAAGTGAACGCAGGTTGAAAATATGAAAATGACCTCCAAAAATCTACTCTGTGTAAAACATTTTGCTGACAGACCATTTAAATATTTTCTACTTTGAGGCCTTAAGCGAAGAGATGCGAGAATTAGGCAGACATGTCAAGAAATGCTTGGTTAAGAAGTAAAGAGATAGAGAGAGAGGGTTTGTGGGTCACGCTGTGGGTCCCTCGAGAGCGGCTGTGTGCTGTTGAGAGAAAGATCTTCACTGTAATGGCAAACAAGTGCATTTCTTTTAAGGCCAGTGGAGATTTCTAACCTTTGGTTGACATGCAGAAAAGGTCGAGTCCATCCCATGCAGCCCTGACCATTTCTGCCCCAGCGCAACACATGTGCCTGAAACGCACAATCAACATGCTTCTGAAACACTCGCCTGATCTCTGTCCGTCTTCCTGCCATGTTACTGCACTCGCTCCCATTAAAATGCCATTTAGTTTCCCAGCTAACAGGGAACGTTCCCAGAACGTTCTGGCAAGGTTCTTCGTTATTTATACACTGTTCATGGAAGGATTTAAATAAATAAATAAATTTTAGTTGTATATTATATTATATTATACAGAGCGGGAAGGTTGTGAAAAGGTTTAAATTGACAATCTGAAATTTGTAACTTTCCATTGAATGCACCATTATGCATTGTCTTGTTAAATACCATTAAAAAAAGATTAGAAATAAAACCGTCAAAAGAGACGTGACCAACAAACACAGCTGATGGTGTTTGAAAACAGCTTACAAATAAATGAACAAATCAGAGGCCAGTTTAGACTCGATGAGGCTTGCGTTTGAGACACATCTCATACAGTAATTAGACAGATAGATTAAGCTATTATCTTTTTAGACATCCTGATCCATTTCTCAAGCCAAACATCTCATTTTAAATAAGAATGCACTTGGAAAGTATTAAACACCTGTGTTTTATATTCAACAAGCAGAAACAGAGCTATAGGGACCGATGAGAAGCTGGCTGGACCAGGAGAAGCTGCTGAAAGATGAAACCTTTTATTTTATGTCTGAAGCAGCTGCTCCCGTGGGATTTCTGCATACTCCGTTTTCAGTCCTGAGTGTAATTTTAGCTCTTACTTTATGCAAAGTGTAAACTGCAGCTCAGTTCAAAGCCAGCCGCTCACACCGACACACGCTTCTTCCGTCGGCCATCAGCGCTGAGAGCGATGGAGATGTGTTCGGACGGATACCAGGCCTTGAACTCGTACTGATGGGGATTCACGCTTTGATGAATGCAAATCAGTCCACCGATGGAGCAAAAACACACCGGCGACACGGCATGCTGGGAAAATTAGCTTTGACTACAGTGAACAGCCTGGGTCAATAGCAAAATATTTGTCCTGATAACATTGTATTTCCAACAATAGATACTAATGCTTTAGTTGATGGTGTTACTAACACTAATGCTCTGTTTCAAATCAAATAATGTGTATGCACGTGACGTCACGGTCGGCCGGAGTGACTGTGGTTACGCCCACTGAGAGGCAAAAAGACTGAAGCTGCATCCGAAATCGCATACTGTTGAGTAGGTACTACATTTGAATTTAAATTTACTTACATTGAAAAAGTACGTTCTATACAATGCGTGTAGTATGAATGAAATCTGGATGTACTACATCCGCCACGTTGTTACTGTCACATGACCTACCAGCGTCAGTTATGTCCCTTCAACTCCATTCACAAATCTTCTCCCATGGCCTCATGGGATAGTAAAGTGTCCATCGTATGCGCACTTCAGAATCTCGCCGGAAGTAGCAAGTCATTGGGGTACTTTTCGAATGCTATGAATTCAGACATACTAAACTACTGTTTTTTGCGTACTATAGACCTTATGTAGCTCCGCCCCTTTTCAGCGTTGCGCTCGTTGTCTTTTGACTTCTGGTTTGTATTTCCACAGCGATCTTACATTTATGAATGAACTGCTCGTTTTAAAATCTTCCTGGTCTACTGACATTTGTTAAGACATCTGCTTAAAACATTACAATGCTCATGATAACTTTCATTAACTCTACAACAAGTAAATCTACTTAACCAGCTAATTATTCTTTGACAGCAATGCCATAGAAATAAACAGAGCTACCGCAAAACGGAAGTTCAAAGACAATTTTATAAAGATGGCGGCGCGCTTGTTTCTCTGGTGCATAAGGTCTATAGCAGAGAATTATTCGATTTGGATGCAGCGTGAGTGGCAGTATTGGTTTTCAGCGTGAATACCGCGAAAAACACACAAAACACATTTGGGGAAACGGGAAAAAAGCTTTGCGACTGACTGTATAAATAGATTTGACAAGAAATCTGAGGTATATTTTTTACAAACTGCCAAAAGCTAAAGAAAAGAGAAGCAAATGGATCGCTGCAATTCACAGAAACGACTGGACTTCAGGCAGCGAAACGTGGATTTGCAGTTATCATTTTGTCAATATGTTGAATTTTGAAGTGAAATCATACCCTATTGTATTGACAATTCATCAATTAAATATTTATCATCTTATATTCTGCACAGTTTGTCAGTGTTTTTAAATAAACACTGACAAAAACTATACAAGTTTTAGGACTTTATGATATATATCACCCAGATTTAGACCTACCTATATTGTATTTATACTCTATGAAGCGTTCACAGGCTAATTTGCTTTATGTGTATTTCCCCAACATCGAAATCAGGCACATATAAATGTCTGGAAACACTGGCTGCATGTCAATATCCATGGATTACTGGATCTTTAGTAAGTTTTAACAGAAACACTCGTCCAACCTATAGTTTAATAATTTACTCACGTTTTTCGCAGGATCCTCTATTAAATCCAGTCATGCAGCGGGAAAGTTCTGGCAGGAAAGTGACATCAATAACGGCAAAGAGAAACGATATCATTTGAATCGTTTTTTTTTTCCAGCTGATGAACGATAAAAACATTGACAGCCAATCAGAGTCCATCCTGCTTTAAAGAGCTCGAGCATTTAAAGTGACAGACGACAAAAACTTATAATAAACAGCGTTGGTGTGGACGCTAGTATCGTTATGGTTATCTTTATAAACCACGTATCTTTATATAACCACATCCTAACTGACCTGATCTAGAACACTATATCGGCACCATCTTTGTGTCATACAGCTAGTGTTTGTCACGTGAAGTGCATGACTTGACTCACAATTGATTTCAATGGAGTTTAGTGATACTGCTATATTAGTATAACAACTTTAAATGGATTGAAAGCATATTATATGTAGATGAATACTACATTATTCTGTGTAGGGAAACTGTAGACTGTAAGCTGGAGTGTAGAAAACAATTAAACAATGAATGCGTGTCAGAACAGATGAATGTGTTTCTATCTGCAGCAGGTACTGTGTGTTTTTGCTACACAGCACATGTCAGTTCTGGGCTGTTTGCTCCGGTGTCTCCAGGGCTCTGCGGGCCGGCCGGCGTCTCTGAGGATGGCGTACAGCACTTACACGTTACTACATTACTGAGCCACGCTTCAACAGAGGAGATAAAGGTCATCGTCATCCTGCTCTGATGACCACAGTTGTAGACTGGACAGTAATGCAGTCCAGCGCATGCCTTCAACTCTCATCTACCCATTCATGTGCAGATTTTGTGTGTATTTATCAGTGTAAGATTAATTCATTAACTTTAACATTCCTCAAACAGCAGATCAATGTCATGCGATTTATTCCCAGTTAGTGCATGAACTGATAAAATGTGTACTTTCAGTGCAGTGTAAATTGCTTTAGATAATCGCATCTACCAAATGCATAAACAGCTTAAATCCTAAAATGTCCCAAAAATTGTTATTAAATTATGAAATTAATATTTTTTTTTGTGTGTTGGTCAATAAGCAATTTAAAGAGGACCTATTATGCCACTTTTTACAATATGTAATATTAGTTTCAGGTGTCCCCAGAATGTGCCTGTGAAGTTTCAGCTCAAAATACCCCACAGATCATTTACTGTACCATGCCCAAAATGTCCCTTTTTGGGTGGAAGCAAAAACATGCTGTTTTTGTGTGTATCTTTAAATGCGAATGAGCTGCTGTTCCCGCCCCCCTTTCCAGAAGAGGGTGGGGCCTTTACAGCTCATGCCTGGGGTTTTCTCTGGTGTGGTGAAAAATCAGGTCCTCCCTCGAAATCGGCTCTCTGTTAGGACCCTAAGTGATCCCACTGGCTCAAATGACTTTTAATAGGTTCTCTCTTTAGCACCTGATTACAATTCCTACAAAATCATGTTATGATAAATGCTGTTTGAACTATGTTATAATGACCATTAATGTCTGTATTTGTTAGCTTATTTACTAGCATAGCATACAGATACCCGGTTAGCCTGATAGCTTAGTTTATTTATTTGTAATTAAGTGTTAAATTAAGTGTTAAATGTCCAAATATTTCACTTATGAAAAAAAAGAATGTTAAAGTTAGAAGTTGAACTTCTTAACTTGAGCGCTGTGTTTTTAGAATGCCGTTTCCTGCACAAGACACTCTAAAAAGAAGCGCAATGGTCAAACACGTCCATCTTTTCATAGAAAAGCAATGGAAAATTAGGGCAGTGGAATGGAAAAGTGAGTTATGTGTTCACTGATACAGCCATTTAGACTGTTTATAGTAGCTAAACAAGATAAACATGGCAGACTGTGTATACTCACTCAGGGGAGGAGCTAAGCTAACAGGGCAGATTCCATCATCAGTTATGGGCGGGGCCTGATCTAATGTGACATCACAACATATATAAAATGGTGAGACACTGTTTATGATTTATGGGGAATATAAAAATAGGAGTGGGTGGATTTTTATCATTATAGAGTGGTTGTGTATCATCCCAATTTTTATATTTTTTATATATTATTAGGATACTTGTGTATTTGTTTTGCACTCTTTGTTTTCTTCAATGAAGTGTGTGTTCATGATATGATGCTTTTTAAGATCCCCATAGATCTTACCTGAAATGACATCCATCATTAATGGCACACTTTTTGCCACATATGGTACATTTGCACTCGATATTCTGACAGTATTTTTGTGAGGCGACTGGCCTCTGTTGCAGACAGAAAATGGACAGAACTCTAGCACAGCTTTGAGAGTACGTCTTTGTTACTTTTTCATTTCTGACATAAAAAAAGAAAGTGACACAGGTGTTTGTTAAATGAACAATATTATTGTACAGCGTGGCCAAAGTGATATAATATACACAATGAATATCTTGAGGAGAAACACAAAAGCCTTCGTCACTTTGACGTTTTGAACATTAAGGGACCAATTCTGACCCTGACATGCTGAGTTATAAGCAAATAAATAAATAGAAATGCATCTTGTCCTTCCTAAACAGTGACTGGAGAGGCACAAATCAACATTCATGTCAACTGGGTAGATGATGAACGTGACCAATTGTCCCATTGTCAAAAAAGTAGAAAACAAGCACCTAAATCTGTGCACCAAACAGGACGGGAAGAGTGTTTTGTGTGCTTTGGTGGTTAGTGTGGTGTATATGAAACAGACAGTTAACTTAGTTAATCTAGCAATACCAGATGTTGTGTTACAGTCCTCAAAAACCAGTCGACATTACAACCGAACTGCTAGCTGACAACGTGATGAATAAAGGGCACTACGAATTAAAGGACTATTTACAGAATGGGTGAATGATGAGGTAGCTACGTGAATGTTGCATATATGTTAATTATTGTATGTCCATCTCAAGTGTAGGACTAACAAGTGTTAATAAAACATTGCTGTACTATTGCGTTGCATTACGGCGACAAAATGGTGTGTGATTTCACAATTGCGTACAGTAGCTTGAAGCGTCTGCATTATGAAATTGAGATGAGCGCATGAATTCGGTCAGAATTGATCCCTAATGTGAACCCACACAGTTGCGCTGCATAAAAAATGAATCCCTGTATTATCTTCTCTTGCTATCTGTCTGGTCAGGTTGAGACTGTGGCGGCTTCAAGTTTTCTGGGAAGAGTTTTCAGCAATGCAGAGACAGATTTGACCTGGGGTGCGTGTCCTGTACTCGCTGCTTAACTACCATACTATGATGATTTGTTGGTGAAATGAACTAACTTTCCCAAAACCATAGTAACATGGTCGCACCTCTGTCGTTTGGTCCAACAATATCAGACTGTTGTTAATGACGTCACACACGGGTGGTGGAGTAATAACTTCTGCTAATGAATCGATTCAAGATCGCCAATAAGATACGATCACGTTTACCGCTGCTCGGCGAAATTTCACAGGCGAAATAAAGTTCCCCACGCAGACTTCTCACATGTTCAAACTTGTCATGCGAATTTGCAAAAAGCTGCTTGGTTTGAAAGTGCTTTATACACCTGGATCAATGGATCTTTTTTGCATGCAAAATTTCGCTAATGTGACGTACCTTTATCAGAAGTCAGATTATCACAGTTCATTTACACAAACAACAGAAAGCCATTCATTTTTTTTTAATCACATTAACATGCAGTATGTAATCGTGTACACTTTACTCAGCAGCTTTCTCTTACGTCATACTCCAGATTCCCTAACGCATTTACACTCAAGAAAATTGTTCAAAAACGGCACTGATTTTTGACACACTAAAATATATTGAAATGTATATTGGAAGATATAGAATGTACTGCATTAGCTTGCTTATTGTGCCCAAGAGCATGATCTATATAAGGTCATACTAACTAGGGCTGGGAAAATAAATCGATGCATCGAGAAATGATTCTGGATTGATTCTGTGATTTTCCGAATGCATCGCTATTCTCTCTCGAATCTCGAATCGAGTCTGAGATTAGTTTTTATCAGCAGATGGCACCGCATGCTTTAGAAACAGCTGTACTTGAACTCAATACACACACCACTTGAACCTTCTATAAAAGAATCATTCATAAAGTTTAAAAAGGTTGAAGCGAATTACAAGGGTGTTTGCAGTGGGCTGTTTACATTAATCTTGCGTCATAAAAACATTCTGAGGTGCAAGTACTTTCTCAGAATCAGCTGAATGCACGAGCGCTCTTCTTCATGAGCATTTGAGCACGTGGTTAAAAACTAGCCTAGAGTGCCATCTGCTGTTAAAAACTAAACCCAGAATCGATTCAAGAGAGAATCGCGATGTATTCGGAAAATCTCAGAATCGAGAAGCATCGATTTATTGTCGCAGCCCTAATACTAACAAGAAACTATGCTTCTAACTGCAGGTCGAAGGTTGTGAAGCTGTTTGTGAATGTTAGTTAGAACTATGGTTTCAGGAAGCACTGAATCATTAAACTATCCCAGCTAACAAAAAATATATTCTAAGAACATTTTGATAGCTTTCGCATTAAAGCTGCAGTCCGTAAGTTTTGCCTCTTTGTCGCCATCTCTGTTTGAAACCTGCAATTGCAGTTATTTGCGGAATTATCATCTTTACGTGAGTTGTGCATCGGCACGGCACCTCAGCGTGGACGAATCTAATGTTGGCTGTCAGTCATCACATCGGTGTGGATACTGTAATAAGAAATTATTCTTATTATTGTTAATGTTAAAAACATCAGCATTGCGTGACTATGTGTATTTAGTGTGCATTATCATTATTTCTAGATTTCAGTTTCAGTTTCTGTATCTCTAATGTTAATTTGTCATACCATACAATCCACCATCAAAATGACAAGTGTAATTATCGCAGCTGCTGTGAGAAAAGGCTATAAATGATCCGTCACCAGCAGCATCCTCACATGATATAGCTACTAGCTGGGACTTCTTCTTTATGTAAACAGACGAGACATAATGACGCAAAGACAAACAGCTGCATGCTCGAATTTCCCGCAGAAACCCACCAGTACCACCGAATTAGATTACATTATTACAAGCTTACCGTTGTGAATTGGGCTAAGGTAAGGAGATAGTTTAGAACACTGGCTGGTTATGTACTTGCTCAAAAATTGATTTTGGACATTTTTAAACAAAAAAAGTTACAGACAGCAGCTTTAAGTTATGTTATTTCTGAATGTTCAAAACGTCCAGTTTTTAAATGTTTTAAAAATGTTTTTTTCTTGGTTATAAGAACGTTAAGGGAACATTCCATTTGATAAGATTTTCAAACATTATGAGAACGTTACTTTTGAATGTTCTCTGAAACTTCTGAAACAAGTAGTAACATTTAAAAAAAATGTTAGACAAGCGTCCAACTGAAATGCTTCAGAAAAAATGTTCCTTGAACAATGTATAAAAAAATGTTTTGAGAATATTTTTCAAGTCCAGATAACTTTGAATGAACGTTCTATTAATGTTACAGGAAGAACGTTTCTTCATAACCTTGAGAGAACCTTTTCAGAACGTTCTGAGAACGTTCCCTGTTAGCTGGGATGTTGGTAATGACGGAACTTGTGACCATGGTTGTTTTAGGAAACGCACCCCAGGACACAATCCCCCTCAGGTCCTTCGATCACAGTATCGACTCACGACAGCGCCACAGTTCACTTCAAGTAAATGACATCAGTAGTGAATGCTGACAGAGAGCGAAATGTCATTGCTGCCGTTTTTCAGAGCTCATGGTTGTTGGAAGCGGGATATTCCTAATTGATATCTCGGACTAATGGCCGTACAGCTGTCGAGTGGATCTAGGGGTAATAAGCTGTTTATAGGGACGGCGACTTCGAAGGCCATTTTTGACATGATGCTATTGTGTCAACATGAGGTCAAACACCCCTCCTGTTCAATCTGCTGTCGTCTTCCAAGAGCTAAAAATAAAGCTGGTGATAAAGACCTGCACCTGCCGCACACCTTCATTCGGATACATGGCTATAAAAGTCCGAGCAGATGATGGGCACCTCGTTTCCTCTGCCGGAGGCTTAACAAGCCCAAAATAGGCCGTTTGACATACGGGCATCTGATTGTTTGAGTCTCCTGGACTTCTGCCATGCATCGTAAATCCGTTGAAACCTCGTCCCCTCCCTTTTGAATGACCCATCATCCCTTGCTCGGCCCTCCGACTACATTTAGGCCAAAACATCAACGACAACAATAACAAGTAGTTTAAAAAAGCAGTACAGTGCAACACAAGAGGTGGGCGCTCCTCGTCCTCTCTCTCACACACGCCACCCGCCCGTCGGCTCAATTTATTGCTGAGTTACTACAGAGTAAGATGAATGAGATCCTGGCTACGGACGTTTGGATAAACACGTCACAAATGTCGTCCTCCCGGTCGCGGATGGCCAGGATTCAGGAGGTATTTTCAAGGACGTCGGCAAGTTCACATTTAGGGAAGAACCGGGCCGTCCAGACATCCTGCGGCTCGCCGCCATGAATATTTACAAGTCCTCAAGGTGTCCTAGTGTCGTCCGAGGGGCCGAGCCGTGACGTATGTTGGACTGAGGTTGTTCGCGACGCGTACGAGGGTCAGCTTCTCGAAAGCAGAATGAAAATGACCACCTATGTGAGACTATTCACTCTGAAATGACTTACAGATTCTTCCATCGTTTATAACCACAGATCATGAACAAAAAGCATTACTGTACAAGTACATAGTATTTGTTATAATTTGTTTAAATTATTTTTTCATTTATATTTACGCTTTAAACCGAGTTATTTATTTTTTTCAGGTCTTTAAAAACGTCTCAAGCCTCGGGCAGACGAGAGACGAGTGTCCTGCAACCTGTGTGTCCGTCGGAAGACCGTCTGTCCTCCGCAGTCAGACTGTCTCTGCCACGCCCCGCTCGCCGTGGCCTCGATGATGTCATGTGACGACCGGCCAATCAGACCTTGGCCTCCAGCATTTCCAGGAAGAGTTTGTGCATGGGCACCTTGCCCTGCATCTTGATGCTGTAGAAGTGCTGAATGGCCTTGGTGGCCGTCTGCCGGAGCAGAGGCAGCGTCATGAGCAGCTTCCCCGCCCGCCGAGGGTCTTCTGTGTGCTGACAGCTCTCATAGTCCTGCAGGGCTTCATGAAGGGCGTCCTGGAGCTTCTGAACGGACTCCACGTCCTCTATGTGCATAGAGTCTGTCACGAGAACAAACAACACATACTGAGCACACGTACTGATGTCTTTCTTTCTTGAAACCACTTACACTAGGGTTCAGATGTTTGGGGTTGGTAAGATTTTTTAATGAGCCTCTTCTGCTCACCAGGGCTGCATTTATTTGATCAAAAATACAGTAAAAATAGTGAAATATTATTACAATTTAAAATAGCTGTTTTCTGTGTGAATATATAGAAAAGTGTAATTTATTCCTGTGATCAAAGCTGAATTTTCAGCCTCATTACTCCAGTCTTCAGTGTCACATGATCTTTCAGAAATCATTCTAATATGATGATTTGATGCTCAAGAAACATTTATGATTATTATCAATGTTGAAAACAGTTCATATTTTTGTGGAAACTGTGATACGATAACATTCACAAGTCTGGCGTAAGTAAGATGAAAAATAAAAGAAAGAAATTAGGGATGCACCGATATGAAAATTTTGGCCGATGACCGATAATTCTTTATATTTGAAAGCCGATAACTGATATATTGGCCGATAAATCAAATCACAATTTTTTATATAATTTTTGAGAGCCTGATTACAAAAACAAAATTCCCACCATTAAAATCCATGTCCCAATCACACAGTTATAATGTTCTCATCATATGACAGACTGTATGTTGCACTTAACTATGATTTTTAACAAGCAATTCAAAACCATCATGGAGGACAGAGCGCATCTGAAGTGTCTCAGCTGAAGGAAATAATCCATTGTTTATCGGCTTTAATATATATCGGCCAAATTTTCTTATCGGGCCGATAACGATAACATTGAAAATTAACATATATCAGCCGATACCGATATGGTGGCCGATATATTGTGCATCCCTAAAAGAAACTGATATTTTTATTCAGCAAGAAAGCTTTAAATGGATCAAAATTGACAGTAAAGACATTTATAATGATACAAAATAATCTATTTCAAATAAATGCTGTTCTTTTGAACTTTCTATTCATCAAAGCATCCTGAAAAATAAAATGCATCATGGTTTTTACAAAAATATGCGCCACGGTTTTGAATAGTACTTTTGAACAGTAGTCTATATAAGTATTAAAAATTATGTATTTAACAAATCTTTGTATTATAAATATGATCCATAATACTGTTTCCAAATATCCTGATATTTATCATGTCAATAAACCAGTAACAGTGTGTGTATGTGTGTGTGTGTGTGTGCGTATGTGAGAGATAGAGTGTGTGAGTGTGTGTGTGTGTGAGAGAGAGAGAGAGAGAGAGAGTGTGTGTGCGCGTGTGTGTGTGGTGGAGCTTAAAAAAACACGTCTGAAGAAACAATTTCCTTGCAATCCATCAGAAAGAGTCTGTCGATACGATTGATAAACTGCTAATTACAAAATCAATGGCTATGAATTTTCACAGCTGTCAGACAGCGGCAGTCCCGCGAGAGCCATCGGACAGAGCGCGTCTCTCTCTCTCTCCGCACCGGGCCTGTCATCCCGCTGCACGGCAAAGGCCACCATCAGCATTTTCATTTTTCAGCCAGACAAAGAGAGACAGCGGCCGAGACGGCGGAATAAAGCGAGGCGAGCGCAGGCCGCATTGATCAGGCGGGGACGGGGCCTGCCTTCTGAAAAGCCAGCTGTCGATACGGCCGCTGTGTCTTCTCCTCTGAACAGGCCTTCGCTGGCTGATACTCATTCCATTCGACTTAACACATTTTATTGACAGCCCTGGTGTTCCTAATGAAATGCTAAATTTATCTCTGGCGGCGGCCGGGCCCCGTGGCTACTGTTATGGAGATACGGCGACACGGAAGGCGTTCAATTAAAAGCTCAACGCTTTTGTCTTTCCGTGCGCCCTTCATCTGTATCTCAGCTGGAACGTGATGAGTGTGAGTTTGTTCCATTATACTGTACTAATAAATAAAGAATACAGACAGACAGTGTGTGTACTGTACGGGTCAAGTGGATCAGTATTTGTTGAGTTGTTTGGATCAGATTTTGAATTGATGCAGTGGTGGAATAACAATCAAATTATTTTCAAACCATACATGTAGCTGTTTTGGTTTTGGTTTGTATATACTATATATGAAAGTACTGTAAAGCGCTGTGATTCACTGAGGCGTGGACATGGAAATGTAATGGCTAAATCAGATATGATATAGAGTCATTGTGCTATAGGGTCAACCTGACCTTGAACTTACTTTAATAGTAATTTTAAATATCTGTAATGTTGAAATATCTATGAAATTTATCTAATTAATTTTCTGTGCAATTTTTGCCTAACAGTGAAATATGTATATGAGAAAATTATGACAAAACATCATGAAAATTAAATAAGGATTTTTTTTTTTTTTTTTTTTTTACCAGATAAATTTAACTCAAAATTGGGCAAATTTGTTAAAGAAAAAAATCTATATGCAATTATTTGTATTATAAACTTAATTAAACTAAACATGATCCTTTTGGAACAATTTGAGTCCATGGTTTAAATTAAATTAAATTTAGATGGATGGATGGATAATTAATGTTAAATCTACATACAAAATGTCTCTTCTGCTCACCAAGGCTGCATTTATTTGATCAAAAATTCAGTAAAAATAGTAATATTGTGAAATATTATTACAATGTAAAACAGCTGTTTTCTATGTGAATATATTGTAAAATATAATTTATTCCTGTGATCAAAGCTGAATTTTCAGCATCATTCCTCCAGTCTTCAGTGTTACATGATCCTTCAGAAATCATTCATATATGATGATTTGCTGCTCAAGAAACATTTCTGATTATCAATGTTGAAAACAGTTTTTTGTGGAAACCGTCATACATTTTATTTTTCATGATTCTTTGATGAATAGAAAGTTAAAAAAACAGCATTTATTTGACATAGAAATCGTTTGTAACATTATAAATTAATTAAAAGCATTCGTTTCTTAAAACTAAACTCTTACTGACCCCAAACTTTTGAACGGTATTATAAGTATAAATATATTCTCATCACACCTGAGTTGGCGAGTGCGATGGCCTTCAGCGTGACGAACTCCTCTTTCTCCACCTTGAGTTTCTTGTACTTGCGCACGAGCTGCAGGATGGACACGTAGAGGTCCAGCAGGCCCGTGAGCCGCGAGTGCTCCTCGTCCATCACGTAGTCCTCCGCGTACACAAGCTCATCCTCGTACGGCAGCGAGCGGAACACGATGCTGAGGATCAGGATCTCCATCCATGCGCTCTGCAGTAGACTCATCTGGTCTCCAAGAGACAGGCTGGAGAAACCTGTGCAAGAGACGAGACGTTCTTCATTCATTACAAAACTCTGTACTGAATGAAGACAATGTGATTGAAGACCTTAGTCAGGTTAGACGCCATATTGAATTTAAAGGATTAGTTCACTTCAAAATATAAAATTCCTGATAATTTACTCTCCCCCATGTCAGCCAAGATGTTTGTCTTTCTTTCTTCAGTCAAAAAGAAATTAAAGGGTTAGTTCACCCAAAAATGAAAATAATGTCATTTATTACTCACCCTCATGTCATCTACAGCTGTAAGACCTTCGTTCATCTTCAGAACACAAATTTTTTGATGAAATCCGATGGCTCAGTGAGGCCTCTATTGAGAGCAAAGCCATTCAAACTCTCAAGATCCATAAAGGTGCTAAAAACATATTTGAAACAGTTCATGTGAGTTCAGTGGTTCTATCTTAATATTATTAAATGACAAGAATACTTTTTGTGCAGCAAAAAAAAAAAATAAATAAAGACTTTTGAACAATATCTATATGGGCTGATTTCAAAACACCGCTTCAGAGCTTTACGAATCAAATCAGTGGATCGGAGCGCCAAAGTCACGTGATTTCAGCAGTTTAGCCGTTTGATAGGAGATCCGAATCACTAATTCGAAACAAAAGATTCATAAAGCTCAGAAGCTTCATGAAGCAGTGTTTTGAAATCAGCCTATATAGATATTGTTGAAAAGTCGTTATTTTGTTTTTTTGGTGCACAAAAAGTATTCTTGTCACTTTATAATATTAAGATAGAACCACTGAACTCACATGAACTGTTTAAAATATGTTTTTAGTACCTTTATGGACCTTGAGAGTTTGAATGGCTTTGCTCTCAATAGCGGCCTCACTGAGCCATCGGATTTCATCAACAATATCTTAATTTGTGTTCGGAAGATGAATGAAGGTCTTACGGGTGTAGAACGACATGAGGGTGAGTAATAAATGACATTATTTTCATTTTTGGGTGAACTAACCCTTTAAGGTTTGTGAGGAAAACATTCCAGGATTTTTCTCCATATACTGGGGTTCAACGGATAGAAGGTCCAAATGTCAGTTTCAGTGCAGCTTCAGTCATTTTCTAAAAAAATCAAATGTAATACTTTTTAACCACAAATGTACAATGGTTTCTCTAGATAAGACCCTTATTCCTCGCCTGGGATCGTGTAGAGCTCTTTGAAGCTGCACTGAAACTGACATTTGGACCTACAACCCGTTGAACCCCAATGAAGTCCACTATATGGAGAAAAATCCTGGAATGTTTTCCTCAAAAACGATAATTTCTTTTCAACTGAAGAAAGAAAGACATTAAACATCTTGGATGACATGGGGGTGAGTAAATTATCAGGAAATTTTCATTCTGAAGTGAACTAATCCTTTAACACAGATGAAAACAAGGTTGTGAGGGACAGACATACAGTGTTTACAATGGCAAGCACTGTATACAAGCAATGGCAAGCACCTAGATCATGTAATTGTCACAACTCACAACTTTTAAAATTGTTTCATGGTGTTTTTGTCAACTTTTCATGACTTTTCATCAGCTGAACAATTGTTATGTTGTTAAACACCAGTACGATCCATTGAACACACTGCACTTCTATCCCTCTCAGCCTCATTTTAATTCCTGTCAAACATCAAATATGGCGCTACCCTGACTAAGGTCTTTGGGCAACCCAGGGCTAGTTGTCACACAGAGACTATTCAATCACAAAGTAGTTTTCTGACAGTAGTCAGTTTTCTTGTCTTAAATTAGATATTTATTGTGAATTCTGTCTACTAAATTAAAATTCCTTATCATCATATTTTCTGTAACATTTGATACACAATACAACAGCAGTGACGTATGTTAAAAATGTTTCGAAATTTGTTTACAGTTCAAATTCTGCTGAAAGTTCTACAATAGGCTGTTTTAATGGGAGATATTGTTGTGGCAACTTGATGCATATATTGTGACAACATGCCCCTCGGTGTGTGTGTGTGTATGTGTATCCCGGACGAGCCCCCAGATCTGTTAGATATTTATCACAACACCTGTTTTGATCATTTATATGCAATTTTCTTTTAGGTTTATAACTACCACCTCCTTCCTGGGATCTCCCATAAAAGAAAGTAAATAATTATCAATTA
Organism: Ctenopharyngodon idella; assembly: GCF_019924925.1. NCBI lineage: Eukaryota > Metazoa > Chordata > Actinopteri > Cypriniformes > Xenocyprididae > Ctenopharyngodon > Ctenopharyngodon idella. The sequence goes on from NC_067236.1 coordinate 33,196,982, forward strand.
ATTTATATACAACAATAGTATGGTATGAAGTAATTTAGTTAAATAAATGTGAGTATTTTCTTATTTTCTACAATTGCTGGACACTGAAGAACATGACAAAAAAACAAAACAAACAAAAAAAAAAAAACCTAAAAACATTTGATTTCCCCCTGAATGAAACTGTTTAATACAGAAATACCAAAGTAACACTCATATATATCGGATAAGGGCTCATTGTATGTGCTCTTTATTCATGTTTCCTCTGCTCTGACAGCTGTCAATAAACTCTTCAGTGATGTTTGCCAGCGCATTTGCACATCATACGAGTCACGCTCCCAGCGTCTGATGATTAAAATGATTGCTTTACAAGTCGACTAAAGCGGTGCTATCTGCTGCGCTCACGATTAAAGAGCTGATAGATTACAGTATTGATCGACTCACCCCGCCATACCTGACCCCAAACCTTCATATGAATGGTCTTATTGAGGCAGAGATGAGCGGGCGATGTCTATCTGCCACCGGGTGACACTTTGCAGTGTTTGCGGGCCGACAGACAGAAAGAGCCAGAGGAAAATAAGAAAGCGGGAAAAAGGGGAAGCTGAGTGTTTAATTTCCTTTATCAGGTGGGCGAACAGCTGGAGGATACATTAATTAACAGATTGCGATCAGGACTGCGGGGCCCCTGACAATGTGAAGAGGGATCAATAAGGGCCTCGGAATGGAGGTGGCGGGATGAACGGGGACAGCCGGAGAACAGGTCAGCACAGAAACGCTCCGTACTTACAGACGCCATCGGCCGGCAAATGTGTGAAGGTGCTGCTGGCCTCATTTCTAAGCATGAACACAAAAGGCTCAGGACTGGGTTCATGGCTCAGAGATTCATATGCAAAGCGCATTGATTCCCAACTAACAGTGAATGAATGTTCTGGCAAGGTTATGAACAAATGTTCTTCCAGTAATGTTAATAGAATGTTTGTTCAAAGTTATCTGGACTTTAATAATGTTTGTGCTAACGTTTTGAGAACATTATTAAAGACCAAATAACTTTGAATGAACGTTCTAATAACGTTACTGGAAGAATGTTTGTTCGTAACTGTGAGAGAACCTTGACAGAACGTTCTGAGAAACATTTTCTGATAGCTGGGATTATTCAGCTCAATTTAGTTCAAATTTTGTTCTCATTTGATAATGTCAGTGCAGTTAAATCGATAATATTACTGAATATTAATGGCCTTTTAAACCCCGAGTGTAAAGTAATTGATTGAATATTGATGTCTTTTATCATTTTACTGCTGTTGAGGTTTTATAAAAAGTTTTGCGTTGTGCACAAGAACAGCCCTTACCATGGTAAAATCACTGTAACACAAGGCCTCGTAGCTTATCTTCAAACAAGCAAGTCTTTAAATTTTGATGATAGATTATGACAATCATCTTGTAATTGTAATAAGACTAGGAACAAGCATTAGTCGAGAAATTAGGAAACAATTATACATAACTGTAGGAGTTTAAGTCAAAGTCTTGGTAATGTTTGTTAAAGGCACAAGAGTTTTTAACCTCTGTCTCAGAATGCTGACTTTCACTTCAAATGCAGATGTCCATTTACCCATATAGAAATGTTTCTGAGATCTTGGTTTTTACTCTCTGTGGAAAAACAGCCGCCATTGTGATCTATCTTAAGCACTAGTAAAAAATGTAATCAGTTTTTAGCTTGTTTTTATGCAGCCCTATAAAGTTCATTGCTGGAAACATCTTCTGTAACAAAGACAAGCTCGGCCGTCTCCCCGTGAAATATTTCACGCTCGCTAAATCAAAGGCCTCAATTCTGTAAAAAGGCAAAAGCAGAAACCTTCGCAAAAAGGCTTTTTATGAGTCCGGCAGCCTTTTACAAACAAAATAACCATAAAAAATGACAAGTTTTAATCTGCCTGTATTCACAAGCTTATATCTGAAAATTTATTCCTGTGAGTTTATGGCTGCGGTCTCCTCCTCCTCCTCACGCTGATGGTTTGTTGGTGGAGTTTGTGTGAGTTTCACTGTCAATCAACAGCATCTCTCGAAAGCAAACTCTTCAGCCCATGATGCTGAAAATAATGATACATCATAAGGCGTTTGCATAATGCACATATCATGTCCTGTCAAACTATATTTGATGGATCACATTTGAGAACTTAAACACAGTAGAGCACCTTATTCTCAAGTCATATGATGAACTCATCATTAAAAAAGCACTTCATTTAATGCCCACATCCACAAGCATGTAGATTTGAAACCGATATGCTTTTGAAATCAAAGTACATAAACTTGAATTACACAGATCGCATCTGTGGACGGTTTATGCATTATTAATACATCAGTCTCGCAGCGTCATTTCATCAGTGAGGACTGTTATATCAAGAGTGATTTCAGAAGTCATGTGCTTCCTCTTTTGATCTTGAGCAGACATCTGGACTTCAGGTATTTCGTCTTTGTTTTAATTAAGACAGACACTAAATATGTAAACTAACAGATTTCACAATAGTTCCCCGTTGATTAATAACAGTACATTTAGACAACTGTTATGCAAGTTTTCTGAAATGCTGTTTAAATATATAATTGAGGCATCTAATTAAATACACACTAATTTGCATAAGTTTTCAGAACAGAAATGTGAACATTGGTACAATTTTTTTTTTTTTTTGACTTGTTTGATTTTGTTGACATATTTATGGAAGCTTGTTTCTGCTGCTGAATAAAAAATAAAAAAGGTAATTGCGACTTTTTATCTCGCAATTCTGACTTTTTTTTCTAAGAATTGCATGATATAAACTCGCAACTGCTTGTTATAGTTAGAATTGTGAGTTATAAAGTCAGAATTACGAGTTATAGTCAGAATTGCGAGATGAACTCAATTGCGTGATGTCACAACTGTGAGTAATAAAGTCAGATATAAACTCGCAATTCTGACTTTTTCTCAGAATTGTTTATATCTCGCAATTCTGACATTATAACTCGCAATTCTGACTTTATTTCTCACAATTGTGAGTTTATATCACGCAATTATGAGAAAAGAAGTCAGAATTGTGAGATAAAAGTCGCAATTACCTTTTTCATTTTTTATTGAGTGGTGGAAATAAGCTTCCATTCATATTAGAGGTAAAGGTCTTTACAGGGGGATTTTGGATTTGTTGTTTTTTTTATTTATTTTTTTTTTTATCAATCCATAAATCAGAAATAAAACCTGTCAAAAGCAAGAAAAAATAATTTAGGAATAAAATGCTATAAAAACCAGCCTTATGTAAAAAAAAAACCCAAAAACTTTAGAATATAGGTGATAATAAAACTGTAAAGTTTAGTGCATGTAAAGCTGCTGAAGTGGAGACTTCTGACACATTTTGAGAAAACAGCCTTTAAAGATTTGTATTGTAATTGGATTAATAAATAAATAAATAATGTTTTAATGAAAATGTAAGAAAGGTTTGTGTGAGTGCCAGAGTCTAGAAATGACTCTTAACTCACTATAAAAGCAACAGAAGTCAATGGACTGTGATAAAAACAAATGTGTGTTAGTGTGATTCCTCTACATTTGGCATGACATCATCAGCAGGGACCCAATCAATACATCTCTGCTCATAAATTACGCTGCTCCATAAATAATTTCACACGTGCCTTGAGCTCATGCGTCTGTCTCACCTCATTTCATGCCAAAACACACTTTCAAATAAAACCGTGCAGCAGATTCCACCTCGCAGTCTTTATGATCCAACCCTAAAACTACTATCATATCTTATTGTAAATGAATCATCAGTGAAGTTATTCTAAAAATAAGATGTTTGCCTTCTTCGTAATATTTCTTCAAAGAAATGTAAAACTCGTTCACCTGTGATACATTTTTTAACTCGTTATATATGATGGATGGAAATACCTTCCATTACCAGCTCATTGAGAAAACCTGCCTGTCTGCAAAATGATATTATGTTGCTTCTTGCAGGTTTCATGACACTTTCAAAGTGAAATGTCCTGTGGGTGACACTAAAAGTGTGTTCAGAAACAGATGAACATCAATCTGGCAATGTTTTATTGTACGTATTGCACCAGTTCTGAAATGAAATTTCCGGTGAGTGATGCTAAAATGTAAATGCTCTACTGTGTTTAAAATAATGCAGCAGATAAAGTTAACAAAAGCAAACGTGAGATAAAAACACATTTTCTGAAGCCACCATGTAATTTTAGCTTCATTCTAGAAGTTTTTCAGCTCTTTTCACAAGTGCAATGCTGTACCAGGTGAGCCTAACATGGAGCTGGTCATGTGATGCAAACGTCAAAATTTGTTTATGAATTATGCACTTTAATAAAAGTGTTTTGAGGTCATAATATAGCATTGTGAAAGGAATTGTGCAAAAAATAAGTTTTTATTAACTGATAATCTGCACCTATAATCATAGTTTGTCTGAAAAAGAATAAAACTAGCTGGTGTTTTACAGACACTAGTGTTCATTTCAGCTGGAAACTGTAGTGAATTGTATGTGTAGCTACATTTTTGGAGCAAAAATGTAGGTAGAGGCATGTTTCACCAAACAAGCCTATGTTGTCAATTATGTAAGTAAAATGGCTTCTGAGTGCCGTTTCATGTTGACTTTAAATGAAGATCTATTGACACTTTACTAACGTTAAGGGTACCTTCAGAAGCCAGTGCAGGGCTAGAGATCATTTAGTCAGTGAAGCGTGAACGATATGACGTTTTGTTCTGTTAAATACAGTAATACCCTTGTCTTAATCTGCGTCCCTTGACCTTCTGACCGGCCCGCACCACTGCGTACTCATCCCCAGAGACACCGCTGGGCCTGACATGAGCCGTTCAGCTTGATGACAGGCCAGAAACGAGGTTTAATCAGTCACATAATTACACATCATTTATTTCCGCTGCTAAACTGATTCCGTGGTTAATGAGTAGCCGTGTAGTATTGACGGACCAAAACAGCTTCCTCAAGGGATTGACTCCACGTGTCTTCTGTGTGTCTTTAGCAGTGGATAATAAGTGTAACGGACAAATTAACAGAATGGAGTTATGAAAAAGTGAACATTACATTTCGGAAGTGCATTTTATGAAAACTACGCAGCAGGATATCTATGATCCGAGTTTGTTTGCAGTGTTCATTTAAGCACCCGAAATAGTCACAGCAAAGTTCTTTCTCGTTCTTCGCTTAGATGTTTAAAATACATCAGCATGGACCAGTGGTACTTTAAAGGGGACATATCATGAAAATCTGATTTTTTCTATGTTTAAGTGCTATAATCAGGTCCCCGGTGCATCTACCAACCCAGAAAACATGAAAAAGGACAACCCAGTAACTTTGATTTGGCAAGACTTTCTCTGCAAGCATGTGAAAAAACGAGCCACTCAGATTTCACTCCCCTTGTGACGTAGGAAGGGGATCTTATTATAATATTACCATCCCTTAATCTGCACGTTTCCACCCACGGCGCCGCCATTTTCTTTTCGCAATCAACAACGGTGTACCAGTTCTAACGTCATGGCAAAAGTTGGAGCAAAGCATGCTAACTGGATAGCCTGAAGTTGACCCTGGCAAGATCGATTGCCAAAAAAGGAGCGTTTCTGTCAGAGCGATATTTTGGAAAAAATATTAGACCATTAACAGCATTTGATAGCAATCATAAACGTTAGCCTGGTGTGTATGACTCTGTTTGGCAAACAGGTACGCTATGTATAGTGGGCGTCTATTTGGGTTTCGCACAAAAGATTAACATGACGACACATGCTAGTGGATGAGTTGAATCAACTCCACAGCAACTACATAAATTTATCCACTAACCATTCAGAAACATCTAAAAGTTGTAACTTCTTCCTGAGTCTCTCCATCAGTGTCGACTCCGGTTTGAACAATGTAAGGCTGAACACCGTTACTGACAATCCTCATTTTGGCTGCGTGAGATTCTCCAGCTTTGTTGTTGTTGAGCAACCGAAGTGTGAGCTGTTAAAGCTCCGCCCTCTTCTGGAAAGGGGGCCGGGAGCAGCAGCTCATTTGCATTTAAAGGGACACACACAAAAACGACGTGTTTTTGCTCACACCCAAATAGGGGCAAATTTGACAAGCTATAATAAATGATCTATGGGGTATTTTGAGCTGAAACTTCAGACACATTCTGGGGACAACAGAGACTTATATATCTTGTGAAAAGGGGCATAATAGGTCCCCTTTAAAGGTGTTTACCAGCCGGAGCGAACTTTTCTGGAAAGTTCACTTTTTACTCGCGAAACAAACTCCAAGCAAAATACATTTTGGCCTGATTTCGCTCTAAATTACGTCACACCAGTTTCAGGTTAACTTGAAGTGTATTGGGGCCTTCATGAGCCAACATTTCTGTGCGAGTAGGACATGACTGCATCTCTGCTCACACACTGGTAGTCGACACATGGTGGACCGCTAATGGCATGTTGCCGATTAGTTGGCTTTCCTGGGCAAAGTACTAAGTAGAGAGCACTAGAGCAAAGACTCCTGTCCTCTGTGGCAGATGCCCCTCACTCACCTCTCCCATCTCACGCATGGGTGGTGAAGGGGTCGGATCCGGGCTTTGATTGTCCCATCCATCATGATCGGTGGCGCTGAAGCTCGTCAATGGTTAAATTGAATATACTAAGGCCTGTCGGTCGGTGTCTATATTTAATAAAGGCCGCTGATGAGGTGCTGATTTATCGGCCGGCAGTATTCACACTCCATTACAAGGAGATTGCACAGCTCGAGCTGGATCAGCCTCGGCAACACAGTAAGGAGATTTCACCGTTTAATGACAACGAGAAAACAGCAAACCGAAGCCAGGGAAGGGGAGAGAGTGAGACACGCGGATACAAGTTGAATCACTGTATGTACGAGGGGAATTATCCGCCGTCATGAGGGGTGACGTGATGCTTGTTAAATTTAGGCTTGATGCTTGCAGGTTAACTTCATATGCTTTACCAACCAAAGCAGTTTAATGCATGTGCTCATGAACTTATTCTGACTTGATAACTGACTGAATGTGAAAACTGGACTGAGAAGAAAAATATACAAATGCAGTTTGGCTGGTCGATGTGGTGTAAAGTTTGGGTCAAATTTTGCCAAAATGTGTGTGCAAAAAAAAGTCTATAATTTATTGTCAATAGTGTAGTGATATATGAAGCACAGAAATCACTTTCAAACCAAGCAGCTCTCTGTTGGTCAATGCAGTGAATTCGCATGACCAACTTGAACCCTTCGTGAAATCTGCATTGGGAAATGTTTCACCCTCATGAGAAATTCCAGATGGCACGGATTCCTATAGAAATGACTGGATTTCGCCCTCACCTTTATTGTGGGTTGTGCATCACTGGAATAAAACCTCAGAAGTGACTGATTTTGCAGTCGTTTCAATAAGAATCCACACGATCGAGAATTTATTGTGAGAGTGAAAAATTTTCCCACACATAATTCGGTTCAAGCGGGTTCGGAACAATCGAAGCGTGAGCTGTTAAAGCTCCGCCCTCTTCTGGAAAGGGGTCGGGAGCAGCAGCTCATTTGCATTTAAAGGGACACACACAAAAATGGTGTGTTTTTGCTCACACCCAAATAGGGGCAAATTTGACAAGCTATAATAAATGATCTGTGGGGTATTTTGAGCTGAAACTTCACAGACATATTCTGGGGACACCAGAGACTTATATTACATCTTGTGAAAGGGGCATTATAGGTCCACTTTAAGTATATCAATTTAGTATACAAAAAAGGACAAAGCATAAAATAAATGCGTTTCAAATACATTCTGGAGTACTTATTTTTCACTAGGGATATAATGGCGCCTTTCTTTCACAAGTGACTTTCGCAAGTGAGCTATTCCTCATACATTGCTACACTACTGACAATAGACAATTGACTTTTCTTGCTTGTGAAATTTCACAGAAATATGGCTAATGTGACCGATTTGGCCAAAAGGTGGTATTGTAGAAGGCAATGCAATGACTTCTGAGGAGCTGTGCTTCATACATCACTACACTATTGACAACAGACACTTGAAAATTTCACTAATAATTTGCTAATGTGCCCACAACTATTGGATTTGGCCAAAAGGAGGCATTGTAAATGGCAACTTGATGATGCCTTTCTTTCACAAGTGAAAGGAGCGCGTCTGCGATGCCTTCAAATGCTGCCTATGTAGGCAACTCACTGTCTATTAGAACAAAGCCGTTTTGTGTTATTTCATCACGCTCTTGTTAAATCAGAATAATGCTTTTAAGAGCAAGACAGCTATCATTGCCACGTGAATTCCCACAGCGGATGCTTCAGGTTGGGAAACAATCCGACATATTCTCACCGCAGAATTCCCTACTGGAAAAATCTGGCCCTAGGAGTCAGGGGTCCAGAGGCAGGTGATCACCAGCTGTCTAATGTGACAGGGCAACTGTGTCCGACCAATAGCGGAATGTAAAGCCTTATTCCAAACCAGTACCACTTCTGTTATTCATGATCATCAGACATTAGTTCTGCAGTTCCAGTGGAAGGTACAACCTGCATGGCAGCTTTGTGCTTTCTGAAGCTTCGCTAGGCCTCATCGGAATCGTGATCCTGCGGGTTTTTGTAACTCGTTGACTAGCATGTAGCTCGTTTGCATAGCTGTGAAGTGGTGTTAGTGCAAGAGGAGGGGAACTCCAGGACTTAGACGGGGTGAAATGTGATACAGCCGAGAACAAGAAGCTAGTGTATGTATGTCAAAGGTCTTTAGCACCTTAGCAGGAAAAAAGCCATCTGTCAACATGTCCCACACATCAGCTTTAATGAGACGCCACTCAAACTATTTACAGAGAGCCCCTCTCAGTGCCATGCCAACCAGAGCCCGGACATTCAGCGGAGGGATTAATTAACAATTAATCAACGGCCGATTCGATAGGGCCTGACCATACGAGGAGGCTGTTTACAGCCGTTTACTGACAGATGAGATGGGGGTCTGAGTGCAGTGTCCTAACGTGCACTATAAAAGGCTTTACTGTGACATATAAATACGGTTGCGCTTCGGACAGGTGCGTACGGGACCTGGGAGTACCAAAGGCCACAGCATGTAACGTCCGTACACTAATAATGTTTGTGAAAATCCTCAATTCCTCATGGATAAAATCTATCCCACACTTTACCTTTTGCACTTAGAATTAGATTACAGATTAGATTATTCTAATTTTAAGATTACATTACAGAAGTAAAATGGTTGTGAACAGCGTTTTAAATTGACTCGGTTGAGAAGGTCACCTCAGGTGGTACAGATTCAAGTGAAATGCTGTAATATTTTGATGAAAGATACTGCAAGCAAAGAAAAATAAAACATGATCCAATGATCCATCGCTCAATGTTCTAGTCAGTGGTCTGCACTCCATAATAAACTCCATGATAATGTTTGAAAACTAACATTTCAGTGCTATTTATTACAAAAACTATAATTAAAGCCGCATCAGTGCATATTTCTCAATCATTGAATGTCACAGGCAAAGACTAATGATGTTAGAGCTTTAAATGACTTTTAGAATTGTGCAAAATTGTTTTGTTTTATACAGTAAATACTGCTGAATGATATGGGTGTATCTACAGTTTTTCTCAACCGATTTGACACATTTCTCCAGAGTAATGTAACTGCTCTCAAAACAGTTACCACAGTGATCTAAACACACTCTTATCTTAGACAAACAGTTCAACTTTACTGCAAAATAAAGCCCTGCATTTTTTTTCCAGTAATGCATTTAAAAAATGTAAATACTAACATTAAAACTCTATTCTCTGATGATTTTAGAACACTTTCAGCTGTAGATGTACAAATACACTAACAAAAATACATGTTTATTGTAATGTTTTTTCAACTGGTTTTGTTATATGGATCATTGAGCAAATAAAGCTTCACAAATTGTATTTTTTTTAAAATATTTTCAAAACTGATGTAATGCATATTTTTGAGTCATGAACAATGTGTTTAAACAAGTTTAATTTACATTTACATAACATTTCAAAGTGTTTAAAATTAATTAATTTATTTAATTTATTTATTTATTTTTACTTTTTGGTCAGGTGGTACAACCAAATATTTGTAAATGCTTGAAATCAGCTGTTTTTATCAGTATTTGCGAGATATCTACAACCCTTTTCACTCTGCCACAGTAATCTGTTGGGGTCCTCTGGATGTTGCATTACAGTATCAGGCTTAATGTTATTACCCTGTCAGTTGATAATAAAATATTTGCAGTTGTGCCATCCTGACATTTGAGAATACACAAATTGCCAGGCAAAAGTTTTCAATTATCTCAACAGCTTTAAATCTACACAACTAAAATTTGTTTATATCAGTGGCATACAGTGGTGCTCTGAAATGAGGAGGCACGTTTTTTAATTATTTATGAATCAATGTAAATTCATGTGCATTACTCTTAACGTTGACACATCTTCCTTGTTAAATGAACATTACATCAAAAAGAAAAAAAGAAACCAAATACAATTCTATTTTGCAATTTTACATTAACAATGTATTGTAATAAATGTTCTATTTATCAAAACCAAGTCAATCTCATCAAGTTAGTGTTTTAAGCATTTCTACATTAATTTCAAACTAATAACTAAAGGCAATAATAATTGAAACAATATATTTTATTTGTGTATTGATGTTTTTCTTTTTAATAGTCAACTTTAACAGTCATGCTCCTTAAACACCGTCTGTCACAGACACGAATTGTATTTTTAATTTCACCAAGCTGATTGCACTAAAAAACCCCCGCAGTCATCATGTTTTCCATCCATTTCAAGTTTGATTTTGACGTGACATAAAGCGGTGATATCTAACTGGGTGATCTGTTTACTTACTTTTCAATTAGTCTTCCCATTGACGCCATCATTTGTTCATTCAAACTGACGCGTGGAATGTGCACGTAAACAAGAGGCAGGATTTATCACACAAACCAATCATATCCAATCATAACCAATTACATCCAATCATAGAGCGATGGAGACATTGCCTCCTCTCACGTGACTTTCCCCCATTTATTCTCAATTACCCCCCACAAAACCCACCGCACGCTATAGGGGGTCTAATTGTTTTCTATGAGAGCAAAGGGAGGCATGACTCCTGCTGTAACTTTACCTGCGGGTGTCGCTGTTCGGCAGTGTTCCTTTAGAAATATGAGTGACTTGCGCACTTTTTAATGTCATAATTTGTAATATTTGTGTTGTTTTATATGTAATATGGATTATTTTCTCATCCTATATTTTTTTTTTGAGGAGGCACTGCCTCCCTTGCCTCCTCGGAGGAAACGCCCCTGGTTTATATGTATATTCATACATAACATTATGCCAAAGTATCTTGAATTTCTTATAAATAAAACCATTTTCTGGGGGCTGAATCCAGAATCCCCGATACCCTCAGATAGGGCTCCTCAGGTCCAGGATTCAGAAACACTGAATTAGGGTAATTCTGATTTCATGTAAAATCCACCTCTCCTCCACCCCTCCACCCTGCTGTTCATTTTCACTATGTCCATGTCTTCTTACAATTTCTCCTCTTGCTCTTTCCACTACTTGTCCTCCACTATACTCAGCTCTTCTCCTATCCTCCTCTCTCCTCATATATGATCTCCTTCTATATGATCCACTCTTCCTTTCCTTTTCATCACACCCCTTCCTCTACCCACACCACCATCTTTACGCTTACACCTCTTTATGTTCCCCTTCTCTAGCATATTTTCTTGCTCTATTTATACTTTTCCTTTTATATTTTCCCTATTACAAAATGCAATTGTGATAGGTGCGTAAACATTTGGGAAAACTGCATTTCCTGTGTTGTGTGTATTATTATTCAAGCATATATCAGTTTGGGGCTGTTTTGAGAACAGTGATCTGTGTGTGAAATGTGTCAAATCGATTGAGAAAAACTGTAACAGCTGATATATAATGCAATATAATGACAGAAAATAAGTTTACTGTATTGCTGAATTTAAATGGAATTAAAGCAGAATATGTGCACTACTTGCTGCATTTTATTTTGTTAATAAAATCACACAGATTGGCAAAAATAACAATGTGCATTAAGAAATTGTTCAACTTAAACTGAATGTACACATCACTGACAAAACAAAGTAAAAACTAACAAACAAAAGCAAAAAGCAAAAAAAGCAAAACAAAAAGCAAAAACAACAAAAACAAAGCAAAACACAAAAAAGAAAAAACAAAGCAAAACAAAACAAGCAAAAAAACCCAAAACAAAACAAACAAAAAGCAAAACAAAAAGTAAAATGAAAAGCAAAAAACAAAACAGAAAACAAAGCAAAACAAAACCATAAAACAAAAAGCAAAAAAGCAAAACAAAGCAAAGGAAACAAAACGAACCAAAAAACAAAGCAAAAAAAAAAAAAAAGCAAAGAAAAACAAAACAAAACAAAAGTAGTGTGTGTGTGTGTGCGCATGAGTGTGTGTGTGAATGTGTGTGTGCATGAGTGTGTGTGTGTGCGCATGAGTGTGTGTGTGTTGCAGAGCTGTTTGAGGAGACTGTGTTTTTGGGTCAGTAGTGATCCAGTCGGCTGTAAGCGCCTTGCTGAAATGCTCTCTGTGCTGATGCAGCACTGCTGTGTGTGTGTGTGTGTGTGTGTGTGTGTGTGTGTATGTGTGTGTGTGTGTGTGTGTGTGTGTGTGTGTGTGTGTGTGTGTGTGTGTGTGTGTGTGATTAAGGGGGTCAACATCCTCCTAATCTCCTTACTAGATAGCAGTTCACCCAGCTAATGATTACCATCTTCCCCAAAAACACAACACAGACAGACTGCAGGATGAGTCAGGATGAGCACACTACTACTACTTTCCCTTTCCTCATTTAACATGTCTGTTTTTAATGGTAACCGACAGGACGAAATCATTTGGCAAATGTTTTATGTACAGGCCTCTACGGTAGATGCAGGTCTTCATGGTCTTTGTGCTCAGCTCTATTGACATACACAAAACCATGCTTTATATTTCACCTAAACGTGACATTGCTGATTCAGGCGTGTCCACTGACCTGGGATGTGTTTGGCCCAGCCGATGATGACCACCAGCTCGCGGTCGGCCAGGTCACAGAGCGTGGTCAGGGCCTTGATGTCGCTCTCGGGCATGCTGGGGTCGGGCATGGCGTAGATCTTCTCCGGCTCCGCTACCAGCAGATGGGACACGATCTTCGTCACTGAGGATGAGGAGGCACAGAGATGTAAAATCACTCAGACCAGCATTTACACTGGAAGCGCAAAATAAAATATAACATTAACTGTTGACAGTTTTGCTACAAAAATATTCACAAACAATTAATTACTTTTTCTGCCATTACATATTCATATTCATACCCATTAATAAATCATTATAATACAAAAGAACTTTCATTTGTAAGTCATTAGTTATGCACATATATTGGTATGTTATGCTTAATATAAAATAATGTTTATGACTTATAAATGAAAGTTTGAACATTACTGAAAGTTTGAATGTCTAAACTGAACAAGTTGCATTTGCATTTAGAGAAGTGTGACACTCAATAGTGGGATTATGACTATAAATAAATTTCAATAAATAAATTATAATATAATAATTTATAAATTTAAATTGTTGGTCACATTTGCAAGTGCAAAAAATCAGACATATGAAGGACACTATATTATGATTCAGGATGAACTTTTACATATGAACAAATTTAGAGATACAAGTGTTTGCAAATTTTTTGAAGTGAATATTCTATATATATATACACTGTATATATGCATAAGTGATAATGGTGTGTGTGTGTGTGTGTGTGTGTGTGTGTTCTCACATGGTTTTTTGGCTGGCGGTGGCAGTGTGAGCCCCAGGTAGGCTGTGTTTTCTGCATCCATTCTCCTCTTGTATTTCTGTCGCCCTCCTCGTACGCGATCTAGCCGAACACCTGATCAGACACATGGAATACACATTTAATCACATCTTGAGTTTGAAGAGTACAAACTGTCCATTTTGACTGAACACAGAAACACACGAGTGACCGGCGGCGTTTAAGAGATGACAGGAAGCATTTAGAGCATATATAATGTATAATAATATAAATATATATAGATTTTATTTCAGCTAGTTTCCAAGGCAACATTTCTTAGTTTCATTTAGTTTAACTTGATGTACTAAAATAACTAAAGCTAAAAATATTAAATGTCAAAGTATTAATAAAAACTATAATAGTATCTCAAGGGTACTAAAATAACAGTGAATGGGATTAAACACACATGACCGATCTTAACATTTCTTTCAAGTGAAATCTTCACTTCATATTTACATTTGTTTTGCTTCTGTGCTAATCTGTACTAAAATAATGTGATCCTTTAATATAATTTGCAGTTGAGGTATTTTTAGCTTTGTACACACGCACACACACACACACACACACACACACACACACACACACACACACACACACACACACACACACTGATCCACACAAACAAGCCTCAATAGTAACTGTATCAGAGTGTAAATAAATCATTTCTCCTTTAAGGGAAATTCAAACCGAGGAAAGAGCAGACAGATTCACCAACACAAAAACATACAAGCCTGAGAGAGACAGAGAGACAGAGAGAGGTAGAGACAGGTCTCAGGTCTGCTGGCCGCTGCAGTGCTGCGCTCTCAGCGTGTGACGGAGGTGTCAGGCCTCCATATGTGAACACTGACCGCGGCCGCTGTGACACTACACGCCTGCCGCACATCCAAACAGATGAATATTTAACACAGGGTCACTGAACTCACAGACGGACCTGCTCACTGTTTCGCCACTGAGAACGCTAACAACATTTATATACAGGATCATAACCAAAACTAGACAGTTCTGATCATAAAACAGCAGATGACGAGCTGTCGATATGCATAAAGCCACCTACACTGATATTGAAGAAGTTCGAGTAGGACGAGTTTAGCATGTTTCTCATTTTATGATAACACACATACACACTATAAACGCCACACTACTCGTCATAACGTCTTATTTATTAGCCAATTATTTGATAAGAATGCTTTTACATGTGCACATTACTCAGCACTCCTAAACCTGTAATATTTGACCTGTTGGTTTATTTACTCAGGCTGCTTTCAATATTAAGAGTTTACTGGATAAAACTGCTGCATTTGAATCTATTTATAAGGGCTTAAACATACAATCAGAAGCTTTAAATCTGAAAACTGGCTGATTCTTGAGTAATGGGGAAAATAACAGCTGAAAATGTGACTATAACACTGAAAAGCAAAGGTTTATGCTTATTTTGGATTAACCTTAATTTATTTTCTCACAAAATGACATTTTGAGCTCCATCTATTGATTTTTTTTTTTTTTTACCACATTCAGACAGAAAATTTGAAACCAGAAATTGATTTTGACAAAATAACCATATTTTGCACATTGCACATGTTTAATGCAGCAACCATTGTGTTTTTCTGCGGTTGCTAGTTATTAATATGACCTATGATTAGGGAACTTATCTAAACCAAAACATTTATTTATATTTGTGTGATGGAGCTGACATATCATTGTGTTGACACTGTAAAAAATGAATTTTCATAGTTGCAAATAAAACACGGTTTACATAAAAATATTATTTCAGTCTTTCTACTTCAAAATTTCATGTTTAATTCAATGTGTTTCCTGGTAATTATTTGTGAAATTTATTAGCTGAATTTCTGAGTGAAAATGGTTTCAAAGTAAATCCTGCACCAAATTTATTTCAGTTTAACAGGGACCGACTCTCAAAGTTATGAACAAACGTTCTTCCAGTAACGTTAATAGAGCGTTCGTTCAATGTTATCTGGGCTTTAATAATGTTCTCAAAACATTAGCACAAAAACAATATTTATACATTATTCATGGTGTGTTGCTGTAATCTACTCTGTGAGACCTTTCAAAAGACATATGACATGACTATCTGAACTGTATGATGTTTTTGACATGCAGTATATAGTACAAAAAAGCATTTCATAAATTATAAAAACATTTTTTTTTCTATTTATCAGCAAATAACTCAGCACTACTTAGGAGTTAATTGAATTGGCTACATTAATTGTAAAATTCAGACTCTAAGGTTTCAAATGACACTTATTTTGTGTTGATCAAGGCAGTAGTTTTGAAAAATATGATTATTAATTTTTTCGTTGCTAGATGGCACCCGCGGGCGGTATACTAGGGACTACTCAGCACTCATTAAGAGATGATCAAAATGGTTAGATGCATTAAAAAGCTTTAAAATGATACCTATTTTGTGTTATTCCACATTGGAAAACAAGCATGGACGGTTCCGGGATCATTGGATTACACTGTGCATCCCGGAAAGACGAGAGACATGTTTTTAGCCAAGTGTGTTACATCACTCCGTGAGTAATATCTCATGATCAATGGATTATGTTGATTTTGGGCTCTTTTTAATCATGAGAATCTGCTGTAAATAATGCTGTGCAACTTTCTACGATTTGCAGAAACGCCACGTGAGATCTACATATTTGTTTTCAGGTAGCACCTGTGCGCTGTTTTTGTTGTAAACGCATATTACGCAACGTGTGCAGATTCAATAGAGGGTGAAAACAACGCAACAGAAGCATTTTGGAGGCTTGATCTGAACGTGTAAAGTCTTTGATTTTGTAAGCAAAAGGAATTATTGTGCTACCTACTTGGTTTCAGTTTCTATTGGCACTTAAACAGAGACGCGCACGTTCCCGTAGGTTTTAAAGGGTTAATGTTTGAAGAATGATACAATGGAATGTTTCCAACCAAGGGGAAAAAAACAAAAAAACAAACATTTTAAAACATTGCTGCTGTTTTAAAAACAAATGGCAGGTAAAGGTATGGGATGTGTATCACATACTGTAGTTAATCCAAAAAAGGAGCGACCAGTTAAACTTCGCTGCTGGCTAAATGATTTCATCCCTCTGCAACTACTGTGTCAGATGAGGTTTGTGTGCCACAAATTACTCCTGCAATTCTCCCTTTATTGAACATTACAGAGTGAGAGATTAGAGCAGGGAAGGAGGAAAAGAGACAAACACAAAGAGAAGAGGAAAGGAGGTTCATTTAGCACCCATAATCAGATGACAAATAACAGTGGTTTTGCGTTTACGGAGAGCGTAACGCAGGATAAGAACGTTGATCTGACTGTATATGCTTTGCATTTTCAACATTTCCCAGAAAAGTACAACTCCGTAATATATGAACTGCTAAACGCATCTGATCTGAATTATAATGTCTATTCCATCAAACACGACACAAAGAGCAGCGACAACAAACTGCATTATCTTTTTAGAAGCCGAATCGGGAGATTTCTTCTCCTTATACAAATTATTTGATTCCCTAGAAACAGAAATCTGATTAGGATTGTCTTTCAATTTCCTGACACTGACAACCCACTAACCTAATTACCCGCTGGTCCCCGTGGTCCTACTCTTCCTCGCAAACTCCGGGAGATCATTTGATGCTTGCTAAGTCGCAGTAAAATCTCATTTCTCCCAACTACAATTTTAATATTGTTTTATTGATAGTCACAGACAGTGGGGAGAGAGATAAATGATTTTGAATTATGCTAAAGATTGGATTGACTAAACGCACCGTAAATATAATTTAAGTTTGGCCCAAATGGTTTGACTTAACAAGCTTATTAATACGACATGCCAAAAGGACAAAACTTTAGGCGTATTTTCATTCTTTGTCTCGATATTGTTGCTGAAAATGTCTGTAAATATTATGCTAATGCTGCTAATGCTAAATAAACAAACACAACACTGAGGTCTAGTTCTGCTCATGATGATGGAAACTTCTGCTATGTCCATGCTGGAACTAGTCTCGACCGGTTTAGTGTCCAGCCTGCTTCTAAAACCATCAAACTAGGTCAGCTAAGACCAGCAAACCACCTCAGGCTGGTTTCAGCTGTTTTTCCAGCACTACTGTGAACTGTATAAGGTCACATTTGGGCACATTTCTCCGGTCGTCAGGTTTCCCTGAAGATCCCGTCAACCGGGCAGCCCACTGTGGGATTCAGACGCTTCATGTCACATGCTACTGTCAGCCATCTCAAATCCAGTGTGAAGATTCAGAGGTACATAGGTGCCTGTTTTAATTAGAACAGTAACTGCCATAATTAAACAGATGCTGACAGGAATTAAACCTTGGCACTATCTAGTCTCCCGTTACACTCGGAACAAGAGGGTCAGGGGGAGAGACAGAGAGAAAGAGATCAAAGAAAAAGGCTGATTTGTAACGGATGGATCGTGTATCATGAGGTCTTCAGATCACAACCTCACTGATCCAATCAATACAATGAGTACTGTATAGACACATTATATAGATACACAATCAAATCACATCCTACTACATCAAGAATGGCTTTAACAGTTTTCCAGTACAAATATCTAAACATTCTTATGTGTATCTTCTCAAGATACATTTACTTGAGAAACAAAATTAGTGCTGTCAAATGATTAATTGTGAATAATCACATCCAAAATAAAAGTTTGTTTAATAAATGCATATGTACTGTGTATTTAGTATGTAAATACATAAACAAAAAATATATTATATATAAAATATTTATATTTATATATAAATATACATGTATACATGCAAATATTTCTTAAATAAATACATGTATGTGTGTGTATGTATATATATACACAGTGCACACACATATTATGTAAACAAACTTTTATTTCAGATGCGATTAATCGTTTAACAGCACTAAAAATATTAAGTTTTGTTTTCTGGAAAATGTATTAAAATTAAGTGAGTTTGTGCTACAAGAAAAAAAAAGTCTAACATTAAATACTCTTGTTTTACTTTTGAATTAACTTTATTTTTCTGACCCCATATTTTTTCTTGTTTTATGCATAAACTCACTTTATTTTGATACATTTTTCAGTTAACAAGACTTCATATCGGAAATCATTTTGCTTCTTACAGTAAATGTATCTTGATTTAAAAATGTTTAGATATTTGTACTGGAAAGCAAGACAAAAAATGCTGATTAAGAAAATAAAGTGAAAATCCCTGCGTTTGATGCCAAATTTCCTAGTTAAATGCAGAAGTAAATGTTGTGAATGCCATGTCATGTTTAACTTAAAGTCAGCATGAAACAGAAGTTGTCATTTCAACACTAGTCATTTCTCCTCTATTGTGCCATACATTGAGAACTTGAACAATTGAAACAAGAACAAATGTAGGGCGGGGCTTGATTCTGTCTGTGGGGAATTGATTGGATGGTTGTGGTTTGCTATTGGTGGATCTCATGTGAGTGACAGGTTGCCCCGCCCTCGTCATCAGAGAAGAGAAGAGATGCTGCAAGAGGGAGAAGAGGATATTCTGATTCAAGATTACGAGGAACATGAATTTAAAAGAATAATGATGTGTACCAATAAATCATTTACAGTATAATAAACAGTGCAATGTTCCATGAAAAAATAAGAATTGTCAATTTTGATTTCATGGTGACTTTAAGACAAAAAGAGCACTGAATGCGTCTTTAACATTCTTTTGGACAGTTCCACATGCCGAATCAGAGGAATGAGCGGCTCAAATTGGAATATCTTCAATGAAACCCGAGAGCGGTAGTCAACAAATACATTTCTGAAAGCGAGTGTACTTTACGGTGTTGACCGCCGTCGATTCACAGCGAGTGGATCTCGAATGTCGTTTCTTCAAAGCGAGCGTGGTGGTGTGGGAGAGAGAGAGGGCTTAGGGCCAGCGTGGAAGGCATCCGAGTGCGGATTAGCCTTCGGGCCTGTGGCTGCGCGAGGGCCAGCTGACCCCGGGCTCCTTTTCCTCTCTCAAAACAACAATCCCCTCTCGAGCAAAGCTCCTACAAAAGGACCTGTCCCCACTCCGGTTGGGGGTTGCGGGACTTGGCAGGGGCCCTTATTTTTGGTGGTCTCACCTGTTCTGGGTGCCTGTCATCTGGGCGAGGGGAAAGTGTCAGCATGGCTGGGATGGTTGGCAGTGCCTCGGGGAGCTTAGGCTGACCCGTTTTTAGCTAGGAAATTCACAGGGCCGTGTCCTAAGGCCACGGTGAACTCTACCTTTCATGGCTGCCGACAGCCTCTATCTGAACTGGCCTCGCGTCAGCACTATTTCAAAGAGCCCTGCGTTTGGCAGCTTGTGGGCGCGTGGCATTTTTCCTCACGTACAGCGGTGAGAGAAGCGGCGAGGGGACCGCAGGGCTGACATCTAACCCAAAAACACCTGTGCTGCGGCTTCTTCTAGCACGGCCAGACCACATCAGGCACTCTTCCCAAAGACGGTGCCAACAAAGGAGGAAACTCTCGCAGTACAATCCTGCCAAAGGACAACCAATGTTGTTCACTGTGGGTTGAAAAAAATGTGCGAAAACTGGACTTTTAGGGGAACAACTGCTTGTCATTAGGGCAGAACCCTCAAAGGGATCATCATTGTAGCTTATTTAACCCTAAAAGATTCATAGTAGTACCTTAAAGGTACATATTACTACTCAAATAAGGTACTAATATTAATATTCAATAATATTATCTATTTGACTGCACTGAAAATATTGGATGAGAACAAAACTTAAACAGAATTGAGCTGAATAATGACACTATTGTCTTCCTGTAGAGTCAACTTTGTTTCATAATTGGCAAATTTTCAAAATCTACAGTTTCGCTGAACAGAATTAAATCAACATTGAACTGACTCGAGCTGAATAACACCACTATTGTCTTTTTAAGAACTGCTTCACAGCAGAATTTGAATTTGTCTCATATATTTGATTAATTTTGCATCATTGATTCGGTTATTTTCCTGTTTATTGCTGTGAAGCTGCCTTAAAACAATCTGTATTGTATAGGAAGAATCTGTATGAAACAAACCATATGCTATATGTTGTTCACACTTGGCAGGTTTGGTTGGATTAAAACAAACTCTGCTGCGATTGCTGTGTAAGTGTGGTTCATTTGAATAAGTGTGAACACTGCCATCCGAACCCTGGTGCGCACCAAACAAGCAGACCGAGACTGCTGAAAAGGTGGGTCGTGCTCCGCTACCAAACAAACTCTGGTGTGATTCGACAGAAATATGAATTCAACACGGACCAAAGACATCTAAACGAACCAAAAACAGGACGTGATGTCACAAGATGCGACCCTAAAAAAGGACAGAATGCTGAAGCACACCTGTTTTGTCTCGTCATAGGAGCTACTTCACAGCAGATTTTCGTTTGTGTGCAACAGAGCAATTCCTGGTGCTGTTTTGACTCCTTTACATGTTTTATAAACTATTCACAAGTTCTCAGATTGTCAAAATGCCATCATACTGTACGTACGCGCACAATGAGCGCATTTAGCCCAGCACACAGCATCGTTTTGGATGTTCTGTAAGTTCTGCCGCAAAATACGTTTTTTTATTTATTTTTTAATCTTTAGATTCAGTCTTAAAAATGGCAGTGTGAACTCAGGACTAAATGTATTATTTTCTTTTTTTGGTTCGGACCAAAAGAACCAAGAGGACCAAACTACAAGTGTGAACATTTTAGAGGTAGATAAGATACAAAGTTGTCTTATTAAAAGTACTGCCCCAGAGACAAGCTGTTGGGCCTTGTTTTTTTGGAAACAGCAGTTGAAATCGTTTAGAAAAACTTATTTAGGGAAAAGATTAGAACTTGAACTTGTTTAGGTAGCAACGTTGTTTTGAAACAAAACTGAACCTACACTGTAAAATGGCTATAAAACTATGATTTAAACAACTTTACAGTTCAAAATATTATTAACAGTTTATCAACAAAAAGTTGATAATCATTACAGACAAATATCATGTATGTTGGTCTGAACAAAAACGGCAGTCGGGCTAAATGAAAGTGCAAATTCACTTATGGAAAAGCAGAAATATAGCGGTTACCCCTGTACACAAAGCAGTGCTGCGCTTATAAACGCTGAAAATGAGATGAAAATGAAATATCAACAAAACTTTTCTCAAGAAAGTCAGTTTCCTTCAGATATACATTCAAATAAAAAGTTCATATGAATGGCCTCATATGACACCATATTTTAGTAATTTCATTGATAATCTTTTTGTAATCAGACCTGACACACAGCGATGATTGTGGCGGGTCATATGATTTCACTCATGACCTATTCGGTTGGTGTCTACACTGTTTTGTGACCAGGCAGTCATCTGTCTGCCTGTAGAGATGATCTACAGCGTGTCGTCCTCGTCCAGCAGTGATCTAGGCTCTCTGGTGGAAAACACATGTTCACGCCTGCGGTAATCCTCTCACCTGTTCAGACGAGGCCTCGAGGGAAACAACCGCCACACACACTCGGTTCACACACTCGGATATGTGTGGTAAAAGAATCGCTCACATAAAATGAGCATTCTGTCTTCATTTATTCACACTCATGTCGTTCCAAACCCGTATGATTTTTCTGAGATGTTGGGCAGAATGTGGAAAAAACAAGGCGAGTTTCAAAAAGGACACCATAAAGTATCATAACATATGAGTCATGCACTATATTCAAATATCACAAGCTCTTCTGAAATCACTCTGATAGCTCTGCGTGAGGGATATAGCACACAAGTCACATGACCACTTTGTTATGGTGTCTTTTTCCTCTTTTAGACAGAATAAATCACCATCCATTCACTGTATGGAGAAAAAAAAAAAAATAATAACATGAGGTCATAACTAGGGCTGCATGATTAATCTAAATAAATCAGAATCACTATATAGCTTAGTGGGAATATCAAATCGTAAATTTCATTAAATAAATATACAGGCTCTGTGTTTTAGAGTGAAGCATTTACATTTTAATCTATGCATTTAGCAGAAGAACAAAAGCAGTTTTTTGGTGTGTGCAAGACTGTTCATTTACACTCAAGCATCTCACAAGTAAATGCTGCTCCACACAAACTCATCTCTGCATCTGCTCTGAGTTTGAGTCGCTATAACGTGCATTTATGAACAAAACCTGCATCAACCTTCTTCACATACTGTAACGACAAGCACTTATAAATCGGCTGTTGTCAAAGAAAGACAAGCTTTAAGGGGGCTATATGTAAGAAATTTCATGTATTAATCGCTTTTTGTATTGCCAGTGTGTTTTTAACAAAACTTAATAAACGAGACCTTCCCTGACTTCCTAGGTTGTCTTTGAAAGCCTGTAGACTGATTTTTATGTGAAGGACTTTGCCGGATGTGACGTTTACACATGCTTCCAAGAGCCTCTATTCCGTTCAGTACACATGAAATGAACAAATGCTTATACAATGTTCAGGATAATGCCGAAAGAGCCCTTATGTACTGTAATGTCAATGTGTCATGCAAAAAAAAGGGATTAATTCAAACTATAGTCTACATAGCCAGATCTATATAGTCTACAGTCTCAAATATACTTTATAATCAAATGATCATAACAGAGTAATTTTAATCAACTCATCTGTCGATGGTGAATCGCAGAGTTTGTTAAAACATATCCACATCTCTATTATCAAATGCTTTCTGAACTGCTGTTTTCTCACCGCTGGCATTTTTGTTTTGTTTATTTTGTTACTGAGATGAAAGTGTGCAGCACATATTTACATATTCATCTAAACGTCTCTCTCAGCAGTGTGGACGGCGTCAGGATGTTTGTTAAAAGTTTATTGCTGCAAAGGCATTTCTATGCGAATAATGAAAAAGAACTTCGCCTTGAGTATATCGGGGCCTTGAATCTCGTTCAGTCTCTTGTTCATTACGAGTGCGAGCACGAGCAGGAAGTTGCTGCTGCAGTTCACTTATTGGCCACCGGTGTCGCTAATAAGAAAGGTCTCTGAATTCTACATCCAGCCTCTTTAAGCTTTGCAGCTTTCCACCTCAAGTAAAAGCTTGATGGTTTAATGTCATTGCAATTTTACAGTTATACTTGAAATGCAAATAAAATTAATATACTCAATTTTCATATTTTACAGTGAAATATTACAATAGTGATACTTCTTATTATGTTTAGTATAATATTATTAATAATAATAATGACTACACTTACTATAGGGTAGGGTTTGGTTTAGGGTTAGTTGCATGTAATTATGCATAATTTACGGTTGATACTACAACTTACTTTTTTAAGGTTTAACTTAAAAAAGTAAGTTACCTGGTTGCCTTAAAATTTTGAGTTCATTTAAATTAAAAATTTGAATTAATACAATGAAGGTGATTGGAATAATCAGCAGAAACTCAAAATATGCTACCTGAACCACATTAATTAAATAAGTTGATTTGACAAAAGAAAAAATGTTATAATAACATTTTTTACAGTGCACTAATTACATGTAGCATGAAACAAGGACACTGTAAAATAGAGTGCTACCTATCCTTATTATTATTATTATTATTATTGATAGTCACATTTATATATAATCAAAACATTTTTGGCTAAATTGTGCAACCTAAACAAACAAGCCTTTTTAATGCATTTTAAATCACAATTTTTATATTAAAAAATTGCTATTTGATTTTCCCCTAATTCATGCAGCCCTAGTCAGAATGACATATGAGTGATTAAATGAAAACTTTTGAGTGCACTAACAATTTAAACTTATTGCTGTTGTGCATATAATATCACAAAAGACTGAAATTGTTAATAAGGCACTTAAAACGCAACAAACGCTCTTCTGACATACATCAGACAAACACTGAGACTGTTGTAAAGCAGGATTGCTAACAGTGCATCCAGTAGAACAACACATATTTCTCCATAGATTTTACGGCAGACAGAAATCAGAAGTCTTGATGTCGCTGGAGTATGTGAGAGACGTGAGAGCGAGTCTTGCGGGTTTAAAGAGTCTTTGGATTACGTCAGTGTAATCTCTCAATAGTATCTGTTCCTTTCTTCCCAGCTCCGATTCGCTTCCATTGATCAGAGGAAAAAAACCTGTAGTCCCTGACATTTGAGTCCTCTTATTGATCACTTCCTGTTTTGAGGGAATGAAGCGGGTCCAGGACGATGCAGTAAATCTCATCACTGAAAACATCCTGCGCTCAGACCGCCGGGCCTCTGCGCCTGATGAACTCTTTATCAGTTCGGAAATAATTCTATCATTACCGTTTGAAGTCATTTTTCTCTCCTCATGGTGTTTTTGTTGAGATCACATGATGAGCCCTGCACTGCTCAGTGAATTCTGGGTGATAAATACACCTGTGAATAGCTAAACACACGTTTTATAATAATCGCTTTGTTTATGTGTGAAATAAGGCTGCATTTACTTGATCAGAAATACAGTAAAACCAGTAATATTGTGAAATATTATTACAATGTAAAAAGCTGTTTTCTATGTGAATATGTGTTAAACTGTAATTTATCCCATCATTACTCCAGTCTTCAGTGTCACATGATCCTTCAGGAATCATTCTAATATGCTGATTTGACTAAAAAAGTCAGTTATCACATGACTTAACTAATCCTTGTCTCTATTAGAGATGCACTGCCGTCAGGTTTGTCTCTGGAAAGTTTCCTGTCCTGTAAAGTTATAATGAGGTGAGATGTTTCCATTGAGCGCGTGACCTTCGCTCGTCTCGGCAGCAGCTCACCGTCGTCTCCGGTCGGGCCGGTCGTACGGTGGACGGACGTGACCCTCTGCCTCGGTCTCATTTCCTTGTCGCCTTGAAAAGCCTGATTGATTTGGCGCTCACGTAGCGTCGCATCGGAGACAGACAGTGACCTTGCGATTGAGGAGGGACACGGGACGGACAACTAGAGGCCCTTTCACATCATCATATTCATTTGGAAACGCTGGTTAAACTGGATTAACACTAGTCAAGTTTGACTTCGAGGACTTACTCAGTAACTTGTGGACCAATAGTGAGGAAGTCAGGTTAAAAATGATCTTTCATGAGGAGCAGAGAACAAACCCAGCCTGTAGAAATGATCTGTTTGTGTGCTTACATACTGTACATCATCTAAGTCCTATTTTCAGTGCTGTTTGGGGTTGTTCTTATTGACTAATTATTATTATATTATATTATATTATATTATATTATATTATATTATATTATATTATCAGGGTTTCAACTTTCTATTCATCATTGACAGTTTCCACACAAATATGACTTTCAACATTGATAATAATCATAAATGTTTCTTGAGCAGCAAATCATCATATTAGAATGATTTCTGAAGGATCATGTGACACTGAAGACTGGAGTAATGATGCTGAAAATTCAGCTTTGATCACAGAAATAAATTACATTTTAAAATATATTCACATAGAAAACAGTTATTTTACATTGCAATATTTTTTTCCCAATTTTTACTGTATTTTTGATCAAATAAATGCAGCTTTGTTGAGCAGAAGACACATGCACTGATGTCAGTGCTTCGGTCTCCTCCTCCATCTTTTGCCTCGACACAGGTGATTCATTTCTGACAATCTCTCCCTATTTTCTGGGCTCTTATTCCTCCAGATAATATATTTGCATTAATTTTTCATCAGCTAGTAATGCGATTCATTCTCGGCGTCTCGTGCAGAGGAGAGATTCCGTTACTTCATTCAGCTCCATATAGACGGAAGCGCTTTCACAGGCACAGATGGATTGTGGGTGAACTACACCATTACAGACCTGTTTTAAATCCAGCCCACATGTTCTCATGTTACTCCTCCATACACATTAGTCTACATATGCTGCAAAAAATGACTGTTCTTACATATTTAAATCAAGATACATTTACTTGACAAGCAAATGACATCAGACATTAAGTTTATACTTAAAATAAGAAGAAAAAATTCTGCCAAAGGAGTAAAAGAAATGGCAACACTTTACAATAAGGTCCAATTAGTCAATATTAGTTAATGAATTAACTAACAATGATCAATACATTTGTTAAAGTATTTATTAATCAAAACCTTATTGCAAAGTGTTTTCATAAAAATAAACAAGATTATTTTTCTGACCTCACTGGCAGATATTGCTTCCTGTTTTAAGTTTAAACTCACTTCATTTTGATGATTTTTTCAGAAAGCAAGATGTTATTTTATGCCATTTTGCTTCTTTTGATTCAATAATGTTCCGATATTTGTACTGGAAAATAAGACAAAGATACTGAGGAAGAAAAAAAATTTTTTTGCAGTGTAATAACATGCACAAAAAGCAAAGGAAAAGTAAGAAAGGAAGAAATATCTGTGAGTGTATTTGATTGTCACCAATTTCCCACATGGCAGGACTTTAAAAAAGCATCCGCAGGAAGAGAGCTGAGATGTTCGGAAAACATTTAGCGGATCAATACGTCGGGGAGCGAGCGTGCGCTTTGGGACACGAGCCTTTCCAGCCGGAATACTGTTACACTTCTATTAGTCAGACGCACGGATCGACCTATTCAGCATATTTCTGTCTCTCTGCCCAACAGGCGCAATTATTTACTGCCGTGTTGCTCATGCGAGTGAGCGCGGGTCGTGCCAGCAGCGCCTCAGGTCCAGCGCGGCTTTGACACGAGGCCACCGGCGCGCCAGCCAACTACATTTACGGCTCTAACGCGGCTTGTGTGTCTCTGGCAAGAGCGCGGCTTCATCTGGCGCTCTGTGAAGCCTGATCGCTGACGTGTGTTTGATGAACTAGGCAGTCAGTAAAGATGCTTCACAGCATGTGGCTGATTTAAAGGCCAACAAATGACATTGCAACGTAACATGTGACCTAATGAAAGCACTGCTGAGGTGAACGCTCAAACATACTTCACACATGTACGTCGAAGCGGGGAAAGTCTGAACCGTGTTTCTCAAGAACCCCTGAAATCTGAAGATGACGGCGTCACATAATCTGTCCATGTTCATCTGTCTGATTTGATGAGCTTCTACTAAATGACAGATGAATCTGTCTGTAGAGTTTGATCAGACACATGACCTTTGACACAGAGCAACCCAACCTGCAGCGAATGTGAACGGACCCCGCTTTCTCTGACGGGCCCTGGGCCTCGCCTCATGCTTGGGGCGGCACTGCTTTGACGTCAACAACAAAACACACAGGAAGCGATTCTCCTCACTTTTTAAGTCTATTTATTGTACTGTTCTAACTATGTCCATTTATATGATCAGTCGAGTGGCAAGAGTTTCAGAAACTGATCAGATTGTTGCATAAATGCATTATTTGGATCATTTGAGGGAAAACAGAGCAGGGATAGTTCACCCAAAAATGAAAATTACCCCATGATTTACTCACCCTCAAGCCATCCTAGGTGTATATGACTATCTTCTTTCAGATGAACACAATCAGAGTTATATTAAAAATATTCTGGCTCTTCCAAGCTTTTTAATGGCATTTTTTTGAAGCCCAAAAAAAACCATCCATCCATCATAAATATAATCCATACGGCTCCAGGGGGTTAATAAAGGCCTTCTGAAGTGAAGAGATGGGTTTTTGTAAGAAAAATATCCATATTTAAAATGTTAATTATAATAACTAGCTTCCAGCAGATGACTGTACGCATCGATTTGCGGCGGAAGAGTGACCTCTGACCCGACGCATGACGTCTAAGACGTCTTATAAGTCTAAAACAAGAAATTTAAAAGAGAAATGTCAGAGGATTTCAATATAACAGAAGAGGAGCTTGAGTTTGTTGCCCAGCACTATTTGTTTGAACAGCGAGATGCGTCTAAGCTTACGATACTCCTACATCTCCTACATTTAAAGCTTTAAATATGGATATTTTTCTTACACAAATGCATCGCTTCACTTCAGAAGGCCTTTATTAACCCTCTCATCCTCTATTCACTGCCATTACAAAGCTTGAAAGAGCCAGGACATTATTTAATATAACTCTGATTGTGTTTGATTGAAAGAATACACCTAGGATGGCAAATCAAGTAAATCATAAGGGGTAATTTTCATTTTTTGGTGAACTAACCCTTTAAGACCAATAAAAGCAAATATATATAGTTTGATTTTGAGGTTTAGACTTGAATCTAAACCAAACACAAACTCTAACGCTTAGACTGGGCTTATACTAACCCTAATCGATCTAACCCTGGACAAAGTTAAATAAACTGACCAGATATTCGGCTTGGAGGATTAGAAGGAAAACTATTTTAATATCATTGACATACTATTATAGTTTTTTTTTAATATGTTGATTTTTTTTTTTTTATTTTAGCTAAAGTTTTAGTTATTTTATTGTGTGTTTTTTGTCTTTTTTATTACTGTATATATATATATATATATATATATTTTTTTTTTAGTTATTTTAGTAGATCAAATTAAACAAAATTAAAATGAGAAATATTGCTTTAGGTGCTAGCCGAAAGTAGTTTTTTTTTTTATAAGTTTTTTATACGTTTTTTTTAAATATATTTTATTTCAGTTAAAGTTTATTTAGTAACACTTTACATTAAGGTCCTATTAGTTAATGGATTAACTAACTTTAACTAACATTGTGTTTATTCACTGTTGTTGATGTTAGATAGTAAAAATATATATAAAAAAAAAAAAAAAAAAACAGTAAATAAAAATTATGGTTACACTTTATTTTAATGTGTCTCTATTACTGTGTAATTATACATATAAGTACTGAATAATATTAAGTACATGTACTTACTTTAGGGTTAGGGTAGGATTAGGGTTTGGTTTAGGGTTAATAGGATGTAATTATGCCTAATTTATGGTTATTACTATAGTAAATACATGTAACGTGTAACAAGGACACATTAAAATAAAGTGTTACCAAATTTTTTTTAAAGTTAACGAATGAAACCTTATTGTAAAGTGTTACTATTTCTTTTGCTTTTTGTTTTTTATGGTTTTAGTTAACTATAATAACCCTGGAACAAAAATTGATAAAGAGGATTAAGTAAAACGAAGTGATCGGCCCTTTCGCAAGCATGCATTTCTCCATCCTTCCGAAGCGAACGAGGCATCTGTCCTTTCAAAACCCAGTGGAGCTCCTCACCTTCCTTCAGCATGCCCACTTTCAGACACTTCATGAAGCGGCACGCCTGACAGGACTTGCGTCTTCTTTTGGTGATCTCGCACTCATTGGTGGCCGGACAGCTGTACTCGATGTTACCTGGTGGGAGACAAAGAAAAGAGAGCGTGAGGCACTTCTTCTGCTCGCTGTCCAAAAATAACCCAACCAAAACAAGCTAATGCAGGAGAGTTTTACAGCGCCGCACTGCATCCATCAAAGCCATCAAAAGAACGCTCTATAAATCACTTTATTTATAAAATCATCTTTTACTCAATTTGATAAATTGCTTGTGGCCGTGAGACACTGCAGAACAGGGACAGCGTGTGCTGGAGAGATGAAGAAACATGAGGCAACAAAACAGATGAGACAGGATTCAAAACAAAAGATCCCGACGCTTCTGTTCAAATCACACCTCACCAAATTACATTCACAAATTCAGAGTGCATTTTCAGCGGCACGGGCGCTTCACGTAACGAAACCGAGGCCACTTTTGCTGCGGCGCGGGCCGCTCGCTATTTACATGGAGAATATAACCAGCTACTGATACATTATTCAAGCTGAGCACTTCAGCGCTTGATACCTGCACAATAAAAGAGCCGTTTGAGTCGCATTGTGAGAGTAACAATAGGCAAAGTGCTTGATATACTCCGCCATTCTGCTTGTGTCCATGTACATTTAACTGCGGCGAGGCATTTCAATTAGGACATGTATGGGTAATGGCAGGAGAGAAGCCTAAATGCAGAATGACAGTCGGCAGACAGCGCTCTTGTTCTCGTGCGAGCGTGTGGTTTGAATGTCTATGCGCTCGCTCAATTTATTCAGGGCTGTCTTGATCGCTGAAGACGGTGTGGTGAATAAAAACATACTGTACAGCAGAGGAAAATAATAGCGAGTGCAGGATACCACCGGGATTTACCAGAAAAAGAACTTTATCTCTGTATGACAGTGTCGATGAGTGTGTAACTTATAAACAGTCACCATGAAATCAAATTTGATGGAATATTGCAGTGTTTATTCTAAATGATTTATCGATGCACATCATTGTTGTTTTAAATTCATGTTC
Organism: Ctenopharyngodon idella; assembly: GCF_019924925.1. Classification (NCBI taxonomy): domain Eukaryota; kingdom Metazoa; phylum Chordata; class Actinopteri; order Cypriniformes; family Xenocyprididae; genus Ctenopharyngodon; species Ctenopharyngodon idella. The sequence goes on from NC_067236.1 coordinate 33,227,927, forward strand.
CTCGTAATCTTGAATCAGAATATCTTCTCCTCCCTCTTGCAGCATCTCTTCTCTTCTCTGATGATGAGGGCGGGGCAACCTGTCACTCACATGAGATCCACCAATAGCAAACCACAACCATCCAATCAATTCCCCACAGACAAAATCAAGCCCCGCCATACATTTGTTCTTGTTCACTCGGCTATATGACACAATAGAGAAGAAAACAACTTCCATTTTATGACGACTTTAAAGGGGTAATGAACTGCATTGTGTTATTGTTTTAAAATGTTTCCTGGGGTGCACATATATGTATGCCTTTTACACCAAAAATCATCATAATTTAGAAATAAAAGGCATTTTTCCTACAATGATTTTATCCCTCTGATTTCAACGCTCTGTGTCTGCTGTGAGACTTCAGTGTAAATGCCCACTGCTGTGATTGACTGACATCTTTCCATTTGAAATAGCTAATTGTTGCTCTCTCGAAAACTTTTAGCACATTTTTACTATTACAGCTCTCAAGGTTAACTAATCGTGAAAAGTGTTGATTATAGCATTAAATTTAGATCGTGGCATGAAAGGTTGCAGTGATGAACATTGTAGTCGATCACAGACATGTTGTTGAGCTCATGAAAGCAGTGATCTCGTCATTGAAACTCAATTTCTGCACACTAACGAATGCTTTTTTTTATCATAACTAACAGTGCAAACGTGATGTAACTAAGAGATTCATTGAATATAACGGGAGTTTTGGTCACTAATAAACTCGCTCTGTTTGATTGACAGCTCCAGCGACTGTAAAGGGAGCGTTCTTAGATCACTTTCTACATATAATTTAATCACTGTTTGAATAACAGATTATTTTCATCCTACTAAGAGAAACAAGGTGAAGTTGAACGTTTAGTCACTGGTTTGATTTACTGACACACAGACAAAGATCATCTGACTGTACATGAATCATTAATATCAGATCAGGCATTAGAATTAACACAGTTACTGACATGTTGTTGCATTACTGTCGAGTCTATATTGTAAAAGTCTGTTTGCAAAGCCTGCGCAGAAATGATTGATTTACCAAAGAATCCACAGTGAAATGTACCGAATACAAATAAATAAAGCTCAACTGAGACATTCACATTGTTGAAAATAAATAACCATATTCCTAGCATTAGGATCCTTTGAAAGGTAATGTTATTTTAGTCCTGTATCGCTCTTCTCTCCTCCTCATCTCACTAACACACCAGTGGGCGGGGCTAACGTTGCAGTGATGAAGTAGGCGTTGATTTCTTCTGTGGAGGCGGAGTTTCATCTATCTATAGACACATTACAGGATCAGTCGTTCTCTGGGTCTGGTGTCAATAAAAGCTTTTATTGGACTAACAAGGAAGTTTTCAGTTCTGAAACTTACAGGATATTCTCATAGTACAATGACCTCTTATATATCAAAAGCTCAAGGAAAAGTTGATTTCTCAGTTCATGACCCCTTTAAATAGTGCAGCTTTTGGTTCAACGCGGCAAAATTAAATATGGTGGTTCTGGAAGTACAAGTGCATTTTAGGTCTTCACATTTAACTCTATTAGTGTAAACGTAACTGTTTAATTTTCTGCTGTCTCTCTAATTAAAAACCCCTGATTTTGTGCTAATTATAGCTCTGATTATCTATGAAAGCTACAAAATAACAAAATAAAAAAGGTAATTCTAATAAAAATTCTTTTTATATCACAATTCTGAGTTAATATCTCTCAATTCAAAGAAAAAAGTCTGAATTGTGAGATAAAAAGCCACAATTATCTTTTTTAATTTTGCTATTCCAGAGTGGAAACAAACTTCTATAATTATCAAATTATATAAACACTATATAACACAAAATATTAGTGGTTGAGCCAATGCTGAGATTAATTTATCCAACATAATATTTACTAAATTACAAATAAATAATTTGAAAATGAATCAGTATGGAAAAAATAAAGAAATGGTTGGGAGATACTGTGCATCTGTGCTCAGGCGCTAGCATTTTCGAAATAAAAGTCCCATTTCCCACACTTTCAGGCCAAACTAGGTAATTAATAAACGCCAAATATCTTGCCAATGTATTGATTGACGACTAGTCAAGTCAGCATTATTTCTATAGTGCTTTATACAATATATATTGTTTCAAAGCAGCTTCAAAGTAATAAAACAGGAAAATAACAGTGTTAATGTTGTAAAGATAATCATTTATAAAGCAAATGAAATTTCAGCCGTAAAGCTGTTCTACAGAAGACAATAGTGTCGTTATTCATCTCAATATAGTTCAAATTTTGTTCTCATCTGACAGTGTAGGTGCTTTTAATCGATGATTTTACTGAATAATTGTCTTTTAAACCACACTACAAATGACATTTATTATAATTTCTACATTTTATTTTATTTATAAGAAGCTTCAATGTGAAAAACTACTTGTAGTTTACAACTATTTTTTTTTTGTTGTTGTTGTTGTTTTTTACAAAAGATAAGCAGTTGAACTATTTTCTATCTATCAGCATCACTGCTGTAAAGCTTTCTTACAGGTTTCTCGGGAACAATTCTTACTTATTTAATGAATTATTTATGCCTTTATTTATTGCAATGGATTAGTAGAGATAATGTTGAAGCAGTTGTACTGTAAAGATAGTAATGAACAGGTCAGTAACCTCATATAAAGAGCCTGTAGATCATCAGCCTTCTTCTGCTTTCTGAAATATTCCACAAACGCTTCCATCCCCCATTCCCAACTTATGCAATTATGTTAACATTATTGCACAGATCAAGCGGAGGGTCCCAAGATATATTAAATAATTAGAAATTCACCCTTTTATCTGGGTTATACAAATCAGTATGCAAATGTAGCAGATCTCTTTGGGTTTGGGGTAAATAAAGGTGTGAAAATGAATGTGATAAAGTCTGATTGCACCTCTTCCTGTTTTCCCATTTGTTGTCACGAGCAACTAAACAGCCCTAATCAAACACATTTCCTGTGCGATTCCACGTTTTGATTCATGAATTGGTTTTCCCACAGCTAGAATGAGCAGAGACTCATTCCTCATTTATCCTATCATATTTTCTGGAGAAGGAAAGGCTGAAACTTCCTATTCTGGGATGCGTCCCTGTGGGATCATTACGGCAGGATACGTCTTGAATTGCAGTGTTGGTAAGCGTATCCCGGCTGTCTGATTGGCACTCTGTGTGCGGAAGAGTCGAGCCACCGTTCCATCAGGAGACTGATGGCTCTTATTCCCTCTGAAATACGCTCCTACTCTCACGTAGACACACCTTCGGCTCTCGGCATAAGGTCTGGTCCACATCGCAGATGATTCTGACCTCTTCCTGTCTGGACCAGTTTGAATAAGCTGCGATGTGGAACAGACCTTATGCTTAAGTTACATTGAGAATATCTTCTCCTCCCTCTTGCAGCGACATCTCCTCTCTTCTCTGATGACGTGGGCGGGGCAACCTGTCACTCACATGAGATCCACCAATAGCAAACCACAACCATCCAATCAATTCCCCACAGACAAAATCAAGCCCCGCCCTACATTTGTTCTTGTTCCTCAAGCGTTTATTTGTAATCAAGAGGCGACACTTAGAAATGATGCAATACAGAAGACGAGTGTGCAATCGCTTCAGTTTCAGAATGGATCTACTCAGAGGTCCTATAAAAGTTATATTTTTAAAATAAAAAGTCTTGGGATTGGAGAAGACAAATAAAGGTTTTTTTTTTTACCTTCTCAACATTTATCTGCTGTAATTTCTTTGATGGTTTTTCAGGAGCGGTGCCAGACCATGGTTTGGGGAGAGACTCGGGTCAAGTAAGTAAATTACAGTAAAATGGAAGGTCTTCCTCATCAAAATCTAAACTGACTTTTACAGGCTTCCTGTCAGGCTCCATTACTTCATAGAAGAAAGAGATGGAGCTCTCATACAACTTTACACCTGTGTTGAGAATGGGCTCAGGAAGAGGTGCACGGAGGTGTCGGGTGGGTCACGATGGTCATGAACGGACGGTGAGTGGAGATGACGTGAATTCAGACCAGCTCAGACTGAGGGAAATATCACCATGTGTTCGGTGGAGGGTCGAAATAAACAAAGCAAAAGTGACTGCTGACTGAACGCCTTTAGTGAAAGCAAACCTTAACACTAACCAACCTGATCTTGTTAGTCTCTGTATGCATGTACTTGTACAGAAAGTGTACACATCCATATTTATCTTTAGATAGACACTGATTTATACAATATCAGCTTCTAAATTGTAAACTGTAAAACATTTTTACCACTTTAGAGCATAAACAACATCTGCAAAGTTACGACGCTCAAAGTTCAATGCAAAGGGAGATATTTTCATTTACAGAAATCGCTTTTTAAGGACTACAAGAAACCGCTGGTAGGGACTACAACGAGCTTCTTCCTGGGTTAGTGACATCACTAACCCTAAAATTTACATAAACCCCGCCCCTGAGAACACACAACAAAGGGGGTGAGGCCATGTTGGGCTGCTTTAGAGAAGAGGAAGAGTTGTTGTAGTAGAGTGTTGTTGTCATGCCGTCATTTTACGCCGGACTGCTTCGCAAACGAGGGTCAATTCAACACTGGATTTGCACAAAAGATTAACATGATGGCACATGCTAGTGGATGAGTTGAATCAACTCCACAGCAACTACATAAATTTATCCACTAACCATTCAGAAATGTCCAGTTTCATTCTAAAAGTTGTAACTTCTTCCTGAGTCTCTCCATCAGTGTCGACTCCGGTTTGAACAATGTAAGGCTGAACACCGTTACTGACAATCCTCATTTTGGCTGCGTGAGATTCTCCAGCTTTGTTGTTGTTGAGCGACCGAAGCGTGAGCTGTTAAAGCTCCGCTCTCTTCTGGAAAGGGGGCCGGGAGCAGCAGCTCATTTGCATTTAAAGGGACACACACAAAAACTGCGTGTTTTTGCTCACACCCAAATAGGGGCAAATTTGACAAGCTATAATAAATGATCTGTTGGGTATTTTGAGCTGAAACTTCACAGACACATTCTGGGGACACCAGAGACTTATATTACATCTTGTGAAAAGGGGCATTATAGGTCACCTTTAACTAACAATAAGCCATACATTTGTTTAAGTATTTATTCATCAAAAATACAACTGTTCATGTCAGCTCAGGTCCATTAAATAATGTTAACAGAAACAACTTGTAATTTTATTAATGTATTAATAAATGAATTAGCATTAACTGAGATTAATCAATGCTTTAGGAGTATTTTTATTGTTAGTTTATATACTGTATTTAACTAATGTTAACTAATAGAAAGCTTCCCAGCTAACAGAGAATGTTATGTCAATGGTATGAACAAACGTTCTTCTAGTAACATTAATAGAACATTTGTTCAAAGTTATCTGGTCTATAAGAATGCTCTCAAAACGTTAGAACAAAAACATTATTTATTCATTTTTTTTTCCTTAAAAATTTAGTTGGACGTTCTTTTAATGTTTTTAAAACGTTACTACTTGTTTCAGAACATTCAGAGAACATTCAAAATTAACGTTCACATAATGTTTGCCAAATGATAAAATGGAATGTTGCCTTAATGTTCACATAACCGAGAAAAAATGTTTTTAAAACATTTAACAAACATTAACGTAAAACGTTCTTTTGTTAGCTGGTTTATTATAAAGTGTTACCAACTTTATTTATACAGTTTTTCTGAACTTTTCCTGTTGGGTCTGACATGTTCAGCAGTTGTTCTTGCGTTAAGACTGATCACAGTCGGGATGGAAACCCTGTTATTTACTTACTTAATCACATCTAATCCACATCTCTTATGCCTCTTTTCTTGTCTTCTGTCAAAAGCTCATCATCTGCCCTATTCTTCCTCCTCTCGTTATCTCAACCTGCCCTTGTCTCTTCCTGCCTAAAATCCTCCCTCGTTCTTCCAGAGCCTTTCGTCTGCTTATTATGCCATTAGTCGTCCGGCTCTTGCACGAGACAAAAACGAGTCCCTCTTCAATCTAAAGAAAGTCCTCCGTTTCTTCCCCTCCTTCCTGGCCGCGGCTGAAATTACCCGGCGACGCGTGCCTGCGTTTCTAATTGCGCCGGTCGTCCCCGGAGACGAGCCCCTCCCCCCGGCCTAATGAAAAGGCTCGGCCTTAATTACTCCTGCTGAACGCTGATTGTTATTGACAAAACTCCTGTGGCTCGGACAAACGGCTCTAGATTAGCTCCATTACAGGCAGCGCTCCAAGAGGAAGAACAGAGCGATAGAGGGGGGAAATTGCCATCTGACAATACAAAGTGAGGAGGGGGGGGGCGCTTTCTTTCTTTCGTGTAACTCTCCTCCTCTTAATTCTGCTCATTCGTTCGAGTGTCTCGTCGCGAGCGCTTTTGTGCATCTGTCTGTGTTTTTAAAGCCAGACTCTAAATATGTGACTTGAGGCACGCCGCTCGTGTTTCGGTGAGCGCAAATAGCAGCGTTTTGGACGAGTTGTGCTTGTTTGCTTCACAAAGGTACATAAACTGTTTAAAGCCGATACAACGCAGCCAATGTCAACGTCCACCGCGAGTGTTTAAACACCTGACGGCCGTGAAAGTTTGGGGATTTTGATGTTGTGTTTGTGTCACTGATGGGCAGAAATCTCAGTGATTCAGAGTGTCGTAATTCACGCTGAAGATAAATAAATACTTTACTTTAACCCTGTAAAGCCTGACATATGAAATAATAGTCTAATTTTTGTAAATACTGAACCTTTAGACAAAGTATAAAAAATAGCTTTTATGGCTCATATAGTCTGATATAGTGAGAATATGGAGGAAAAAACAGCTCAGTTTTATTCAGAGGCCCAAACTGAGCAAAAATATGCAGTTTGCTGCAGATGCTGATATTAATATGAACAGAAAGTTAGATGAAATTCTGATGCTTGCAAATCAATGAGATCTTTATAACAGTATATCATATGCATATAAATATATGACATGAACATAATGCAATGCAATACAATGATGATTGAGAGATGAACAAATAAACTTTCCTCAAAAGATGATCATCATATTTGATATTCATTTTTCTATAAAATGATGTCTGGATAACCAGTTGAAATATTACTAACAATATTAAAGTTGTTCTTACATTTACTTGATAAAATCAGTGCAGATTTCACAGCAGAAAGACACGTGAAGCATGAATGAATGAATGTGAGCATTGGGTAATGTTATGAAATAAATTTTTAAGGTTTATAATATCAGTCATAGCAGTGTGACTGGTGTTGCTCAGCATCTCTCTCTCTCTCTCTCTCTCTCTCTCTCTCTCTCTCTCTCTCTCTCTCTCTCTCTCTCACACACACACACACACACACACACACACAGTGATGCCCATGTGATCAGTATCTGGTTCAGAACACACTCTGTGTCAGTCCGATATGACAGTGTGATGCTGCTCGTCTGTTGTGACCCTGAACATCATGATGCACAACAGAAACCTCTGCATTAGAGTGTCACTCCACAGAAAGCACCATATTTATCCACACAGATAACTTCTCTGTCTGCTCTCTGCTTTGAATGAAACATGTCTTGTTTAATTTTTTTATTTTTTTTCACTTCAAAGCAGCTTAAATTAACACATTATTTTATGAAGAGTTTTGTTTTAGCAAGTAAATCCACAAGTCGATGAATACTGCATTTTTGTAAAATTATTTATGCATTTTAGCATCATTCAGATTTTCATTTTAGTAAATTTGCTTTTTTAAAAACATCTATATAGTTTTTATTAATTTTTATTTGTTTTAGTTTTATTTATTTTAAATTAAATGAAAATGATGTTTAAATGTTTAAAATGTTTACATTTTTTTAATATTTTATTTTATTTCTGTTAAAATTTATTTTATTTTATTTCAAGCAATTTTATTTATTTATGTTTGTTTATATATTTTTTAAGATTTGTGTTTTAGTAAACTATAATAACCCTGCTTTGTGACCGAAATTCAGAGTCTACACACATTTCTGCTACATTTTACGTGTTTTTACACAACCGTTTGCAGAAACCACCATGCTAGCATCTGATTGTCTTTCTTCCACACTGGTCTTGTATTTTGGTAAAAAACCAAATCAAGTCTAATGGCCCGTTCACACAAAGGACAATAACTATAATGATAAAGATATATTTCCAAAAAGTAGTTTCACAACATTTTTTTTCCAGCTGATTAACGATAAAAACATTGACAGCCAATCAGAATCCATCCTGCTTTAAAGGGATAGTTCACCCAAAAATGAAAATTACCCCATGATTTACTCACCCTCAAGCCATCCTAGGTGTACATGACTATCTTCTTTCAGATGAACACAATCAGAGATATATTTAAAAATCATCTTTGCTCTTCCAAGCTTTATAATGGCGGTAAATAGGGGACGTGTTTTGAAGCCAAAAAAAAGTGCATCCATCCATCATAAATATAATCCATATGGCTCCAGGGGGTTAATAAAGGCCTTCTGAAGCGAAGCGATGGGTTTTTGTGAGAAAAATATCCATATTTACCGAAAGACGGCCGTACGCATTGATTTGCGCCAAAACAATAACCCCTGACCTGACTCATGACGCAATGATGATTGTGGAAGATCAGAGGATAGAGCATTAGAATTAGAAGTCTAAAACAATAATTTTTAAAGAGAAATGTCAGAGGATTTCGATATAAGAGAAGAGGAGCTTGAGTTTGTACCCCAGCCATATTTGTTTGAATCGTGAGAGGCGTCTAAGCTTACGATACTCCTACATCTTGCGTCATACATAGCTTCAGTTGCCCCAAGTCGACTTGTATGCGTACAATCGTCTGGCGGAAGCTAGTTATTTTAGTTTATAAAGTTTTAAATATGGATATTTTTCTTACAAGAACCCATCTCTTCGCTTCAGAAGGCCTTTATTAACCCCCTGGAGCCGTATTGATTATATTTATGATGGATGGATGCATTTATTTTGTCCCCCGTTCACTACCATTATAAATCTTGGAAGAGCCAGGATATTTTTTAAATATATCTCTGATTGTGTTCGTCTGAAAGAAGATAGTCATAAACACCTAGGATGGCTTGAGGGTGAGTAAATTTTTGGTAAACTAACCCTTTAAAGACACTGAGCATTTAAAGAGGCAGATGACAAAACTACAGTGCACACTTAAAATAAACAGAACAATATCGTCTGCTGGTGTGGAAGTTAATAACGTTATCTTTATCTTTATAGTTATAGATCTTGATGTGAGCGGGTCTTTACAGTGCTTTACATGTCAGTCAAATGGTCTCTTCCTGTATAACAGGTCAGCTCTCGTCCAAAATGGGACACATTATGGACTTTACACCATTAGTCAAAATCTGGCCATGTGAAACGCTTTGGTTTGTCCATTCTGTGCTGTAGTGAGAAGAGAGGGCTATTTCATCCGCTCTTACTGCCTTCTGGTCAGTGTGGTCATCTGATCATATGTCTCTGTAACAGTAAACCTTGTATAGGCGATCAGATGGATTGATTACTAGAACGTCACCGCTGGCGCCACACCATACATTACTACATCCAAGTCATGATGATATGTCAATACGCACAATGTCTTTTTATTGACAATTGGCCATTGTTTCTCATTCTCAGAATAAGTTCATAGTGACATTTTAGTTTGCTGCTTTACTTTATATGAAAATATGAGGTGTTTTGATAAAATAAAATGCAGTCTTGAGGAACAGAAGAAACTTCTTACAGAAATCATAATTATTTCAAACCACCAACATACAGCACACGCAGAAGGAATACCTTGTATTGTTCTCTTGAAAAAGGCCTTGCAGGCTTCACAGGACGCCACGCCGTAGTGATACCCCGACGCGATGTCTCCGCACACCAGGCACAGGCGCTTGGGGATGGAGTTGAGCATGTACTCGCATTTGATGGAGCCAGGGGTCGTCCAGCAGCGTGCTGGAGCAGTCCTCGTAGCGTTTGCGGCAGGCGCTCCCCGCCGCGCTCAGCGGCCCGCCCGCCGTGAACATGGGCGGAGAGTCCAGGCCGTTGGAGTGGCTGTTGATGGCGCTGGCGTAGCCGCCGCTGGCGTCCGAATGCGCGCCGGGACTGGGATGGCTGGCCGTGTCCACCAGAGAGGACGGACTGGAGGGCTCTGTCTTGATGTAGGAGCCACAGCTGGACGTCATGTGCCGCTCCTCAGCGGCCATCCTGTTCAGCAGCCTGGAAGACAGACAGAGACGTGAGGTGAAGGACGCCCGATGTGGTGCCAGATCAACAGTATCAGGTGCATTTTCTGTAAACACGTCGTCACCAGTAACTCAACAAAACCCACACTGCATATCAATTCATACAGTGCATTAGGGCTGAACGATGATGGTTAAAATGGGATAATTTTGTCGAAGGACAATAACTATAATGATTCTCTATTTCTATGAGAATAGTGAAGTCCACAGCTATAACGATACAGAGGAATGAATCACTTTCAGAGCTAATGAACTATAAAAACACTGACAGCCAATCAGAATCCACTGAGCATTTAAAGTGACCAACGCCAAAACTGCAGTGCGCTTATAATAAACGATTTTGCGTGTTGGTGTGGACTCTAATACTGTAATTTTTGTCTTTATCTTTAAAGTCCCCCTGTAGTCCCTTAAAGTCCCTTAAAACTCATCTTTGATCACCAAAATGACATATTTAAACGTTTTTTTTTCTGTGAAAAATTCTTCATGCCTTAAAATGTAATTCTACACCCCTGCCTGATTTAATATACGTGAATCAATGAATATGCAAATTAGCTCCGCCTCCACTTGCTCACGCCAGCTCAGAGATGAATTCGCTCAACTTACTGAGGTAAACGCTGCACAATGGTATCGCACTTTACAACGTCGGACACATAACGGTAATTAATATGATTAGCCTTTTGCTTGACTATGTTATCAAACAGCTAATAATGTGTTGCTAATGTTACACAAACCATGTTCCTGTTTGCCATCTCAGTCTGTCTTCTACAAATCAGTATCCTTAGAAACACTTTGAACAACTCAGAACGTCAGTGGAGAAAGGCATATAGTTCATCATAACATCGTAATATACATCATACACCACTATACTGCTAAATCTACACGATTTTTCAAATCAACAGAAAAATACACTGGGATAACCTGGCTTCTCTTGAGACTCCCCTGCTAGTTCGCTGTTAATGATATGCTAAACCCGACGGCACGTTGGCGTGATTGGTTACAAGGTAGTTTGTGACGTCAGAAACACCAGCGATTTCTGATTGCGGGTTTGTGACTGTTTTTAGTTTACTGCAGTTTTAAGGAGAAAATACTCAGCAATGATGTAAGACATGGTTTGTCTTAAAGCATATTAAAAACACCACATAGATATATAAACAACATTAAAAACTTGATTTTCACCACAGGGGGACTTTAAAGTTATTATTCATTGTGTGAATGCCCTTTAAATCATTATTGTAGGTGTAACGGTACATGTATCCCAAAGACGATGAATACAGTCAGTCACAGGCGATCGATTCAAACTCCAATCCAGAAGGGGGCGCGTGTGGAAATACAATGCTATTTGCTAACCGGCACAACAGGAAAAAGCGCAGAAGAAGATGAATAGATCTATGCATAGATATGTTTACGTGAAATCTCTCAACCAGTGTTTCAGCCGCGGAAAAACATCAATAAAACAGTGAGAAATATTATACATGAGAATAATATCTCACGTAGCATTACATTTACCTCAGGCAAGTCATTTAGTCTCCACAGCATGTTAGTTCACTAGAGGAGCATTTCACTAAATATATGCACTATATTACCTTATATATTCATTATATTTACTTTACCTGTTAGTAATGTCTTAATTATTTAATATGTTCAAATAAATTTGTTGTGAAAACAAGTTATGACAGTAACTGAGTAAATGATCATATTTCAAAAATGAATTGGAGTAGAAAAATAAATTTTACTCTCCACATTATGAAAACTGGTACAACCTCAAAAAACTTCTCTCAAAGATAAAACAGTTACATTTCTAATATTCATTGCAGTAATTCCAAAATATGCTGTTTAATATTTAATATGCACTTTATTTTACAGTATGTGCTCTTACATGCTCTTACAGTGTTCTTACCTAAGACAAGTACTGGGTAATATTAGGGAACTACATGGGTTAAGGTTAGTTTTAGGGTTAGTCCCTAGTTATTACCCAGTTATTGTAATTACTATAATAAGTATGTAGTATGTACACACGGAACAGGACTGTAAAATAAAGCGTTATGTTTTAAAAAAGACTTTGTATAGTAGCACAGAGGTTGCATAAGTGTATTTATTCAGCAACCACAATCGCAGACAACATAGTTGAGATTCATGTTTGGTTTTATTAGAGTTTTTATGAAGGTTTCCTCGCAGATTTAGTCACAACAAACAGCCTCGTGAAGGAAAACATACTGGCTGTATCACACTTTCATTTATCGCAATGGTTTATATTGCAGTGTTTACATGATGCAACCTAGAGAAAAGCTCTGATTGGGGGATTTAAATGCTCGATATCTGGCAACCCCAAGCATCTATAGACATGTTACCAATGCAAGACAACGGAAACGCCAAATGAAAACAATATTTTCAGGATAAATAACCAGTGGGCCAGTACTGCAGATGATTGTTTAATTCATCGAGAAATCGTGATTGCAATTAAAATATGAATCATTGTGCAACAAATATTAACTTTGAATAAGGTCCTTAAAAATAAATATTTTTTTGCAAGATTATGAATTTCATCTCACATCAAGACAAATACCACTGACACTTATCTGAATATTTCTCTTCATGCTTATAGATGTTAGGATTGCTGTAGCAAATCAAATCAGTCCAATACTGTGACAAGTGGTACAACAATATTGGAGAATAGCTGCAGAATAATCAATTATTTCAGGCCACAACAATCAGAAGAAAGTTCGGCATCACTTGAAGCCTTTATGTAGATTTAGATATTCATAATTTACGTTGTAATGCATTATATCTTTTCATAAATAATTGTAACCAAAGTTAAAATGCATTAGCAGATTCCTTGTTGCATCTGAAATTGGTTGTATGTCATGTGTTTTAATGCACTATTTCTAAAGGTGTAACAATTAATAGATTATAATAGTACTATAATGTATTATAACTGTGGTTACAGTTATTCATGAGATCATACAAGGCGTAATTAATGCATTAAAAATACTTCTATAATGCATTATATATAATGGCTTCAAGTGAAGTGTTCTGCAGGAATTCCAGCGTCTTTTGAATGCTTCACTATTACAGACAGCACCGTCAACAACATGTGAAACGGACAGAGCATTATTTATGTCACCCAGCCTATAAATAATGAGCGTTACAGGGTGTCGCAGGGGTCATGACGGGGTCACACACAGCTGTTTTAGGTATGGCGGCCAGAGCTTCCCTTGATCCCATACAAATCATGTCGTCAGTCTTCATCTCTGACCGTTACTGTTTTTATATCATTGAGAGTTTATTAATATTTTGAATTATTATTTCTATTTTAAAATATAACAGTATCAATGTAATATAAATAGAAAATAGAAATACATATATTTTTTTTTACTTTTATATTTTGTTCACATTATTGACAACAATTACAGAACATGATCAATCTTATAATCACCTTTAATTTCAATAAATTTATAATAATAAATGTTTTATTTAGCTTGAAATAATCAGTGTTTATTACTTTTAGTTTCATTGAAATACTATTATTATAGTTTTATAAATATTTGAATAATATTTTACTTTTATATTTTCCATTTTAGTTAAAGTTTTAGTAATTTCGTCGTGTGTTTTTGTCATTTATTATTTTTAAATATGTCAATGTAGTTTTTATTTTTTTTTTTATTTCAGTTTTCATTTAAGTTAGGTTCAAGTTAAAATAGCTAGAATAAAATAAGTATTTTTATATATTTTATTTTATTTAAAGTAACAAAAATGCTTTTTAATTCTATTAGTTTTAAATAAAGAGTAAAGTCCTCCATTCAAAGAAGAAAATCATCACAGAACGTAAAGTAAATAATATAATGAAAATGAAATCAAAAGAGAAATACGAACAGCAGTCAGCAGTGTCAGTGAAGCGCAGACTTCCTTCAGACAGCCTGTTTCTCTGACTGATTTAATTGTAAGTGCGGGTGATGCTGGGTTCAAGGTCAGGGGTCGAAGGTCAACCTTATTTTCTCGCCCTGGTTTCCCGTGCCCATGGAGATGGGGTCAGCGTGTCAAATGAAATCTCATCGCAGCCTCTTGTGTCATGTATATTCAACGCTGCGGCAGGTGCCGCCACCTCTGGAACATCACAGAGAGGTTAACGGCTAAAATAAATAATAAAAAATAGCTCCTTGTTAAAACACTGACCTTGTGGAAAAAAGGCCTCTGTCAGAGAGAATGTGTCCTGGACACTGCAGAAAGACTAGTCGGATATCATGGAGAAATCCCAAACTAACACTCGCAAGTGCTACAGGCCTTTGGTGAGTAAATAACGCTGGAAGAACTGCAGTCGAAATGTGAGAATGACAATCTGAGCGATGTTATTCAGTTCAGACTCACTAAAGAAAATGTCTGTATCTCAGAAGACAATTAACCACCAGCTGTTCATCTACGATACACAACTCCATGTGATTGAAAGAAAGTGAAATATTCATTGCATTAAAACAAAACAAACATTATCACAATGATATGTGCTTTTAGTCACTATAAATATATATATATACACACACATTTATAGCTAGTAAATTATAGCCAGTTTCATTTGTTAACATAAGTTAATTATATTAGTTAACATGAAATAACAATGAAAAACACTTCTAAAGCATTTATTAATCTAAGCTCATGTTAATTTTAATATTTACTAATACATTATTACATCAAAAGTTGAATCTGTTAGTATTATTTAATGAAACACAGCTAACATGAACTAACAATGAACATTAATAGAGATTAATACATACTGTAACAAATGTTGTTAGTTAATATTAATGAATGCATTAACTAATGTTGACTATGGGACCTTACTGTAAAGTGTTACCATAATTTATAATATAATAAAAAATATAATAAATGGTAAGATTAGGGTTCAATTCTCACTATTATCTACAACTTTTCCCTCAATAAACTCCTAATTACTGCTTATTAATAGTTAGTAATGTAGTTGTTAAGTTCAGGTATTGGGTAGGATTAAGGGATGTAGAATATGCTCATGCAGAATAAGGCATTAATATGTGCTTTATAAGTACTAATAAACAGCCAATATCCTAATATGCATGATAATAAACAACTAGTTAATAGTGAGAATTGGACAATAACTGTCAATAACTTTTAGACTGTGGTCTTGAACAATATTGATGTTAATAAACGTGAGATAAAATGCATGCAGATGAATCCTCTATAGGCCGTACATTATAAGATTTGTTTTTTTTTTTAATCACTTAAGAACAAATTTCATCTTCACAGAGACGGCCTGGCATGAGAGAGTCAAGCTGCTGAACACGAGAGACTGTTATTGTGTTTAATTCACAGTGAAAGCAGTTTGTTTGAGCTTCTGAATAAAGATAAATGCATATGCACCTTTCTGCACATTCATTTTATTTATTAACAGCCATATATTAGAAACAGTGGCATACAGGGCAATTCCATTTAGGCTTTATTTCGAAACTTTAAGGGGAGCTTAACCCCGGGTCAAAGGTCACGGTGAAGGTGACACTTAGCATAATTGCATAAATGTCTGAATGGCTCTATGTTCATATATAAAACATGCGCTCAGCTCAATCTCTCCAGCAGCCGCAATGACGATCATATAGAGCATCAGATTCATATACGCTCATGTTCTGTTAGTCACATATTACTGAAAGATTCTTTAGTTTCACTAAATATGACTGTTCATAAACATGAATGACTGAATTGAATTAACAATTGCAATTCCTTAAAGATTTCATTAACGATGCTTTAGTACATTTAAGAAAGACATCACAACACCTTTACTAAAGAAGAACAACACTATCTTGGTTAAAAAAGCCATATATATTTACAGCATTTATTAGGCATTATTCTTCTTCTTCTTCCACTCTTGAGTCTACGGCAGCCCACAGAACCGCTTGTGGGAAAGTTATGAATTTTGGCACACTGATAGAGGACAGTCCCAACATTAACTACAGCAAATTTGGTGTCTCTAGATCAAACTCTCTAGCGCCACCACTTGTCCAAAGTTTCATTCATGTTTATGCTAATAACTTTTGAACCATAAGGGTTAGAAACAAAATTATTTTTCCTCTGATTCCTTGGCTCAGTACAATTTGATCGCACCCTATGACATCATTTTCCATCATGAAACTTTTCTGCCAAATCTTCTTTTCGAACTTTTTCAAACTCCTCCTAGACAGTTGCTCCAATTGCAATGAAAATCAAATCAGATCATCTTCAGACTATGCTGGCAAAGTTACCAAAGCTTTTTGATAAACAAAACCAAATTCAAAGAAGAGCATGCCAAATTGGACATATCTGTATTCTGACCAAACTTGGTACATGTCATCACAAGCATGACCTGAGGCTACATGCTGTGTTTCGGCACAGCGCCACCTACTGGTCCGGAGATAGCAAATTTTCTATTTTACAATTACTATGTTTACTAATACTATTTTTGCTTATAACTTCCGAACAGTTTGGCTAAAAATAAAAACAAAACTGGTCTTGTTAGATTCAGGGCAGCATGCAGAGTTGAATGATATCCAATTTTACCATATCGGCCATTTTGGGCGTCGGCCATTTTGCATTTTGTAGCAAAATGCTGTATTTTTTAACGCATTAGTGTATCAGTACGAAACTCGGTATGGATCATCAGCACGATGCCCTGAAGGAGCCTGAGAAGTTTTGAGATGGCGCCACCTAGTGGTGAAATCAAATATTCATATGCTCATAACTTTTGATGTGGTTGACTTATTTTCATCTCCTTAGATTCCTGAACCTTGCAGAGTCCAACGATACATAACATGCTAGATTTCGCCTTATGGTTTGTGCAACATTGTGATTTAGCGTTAAAACAACATTTGCAAATATCTTTGAAACTGTTAGTCTGATTGAGACGAAACCAGCGTAGGAAATTTGTAAAGGATGGCTAAATGTTACAGCCCAAATGCCAAAATTTTGATAGTAAGCGGCAAAAAAATGCAATCAAAGTCGTGCATGGGTCATTTTATGTACACATACATAAGCGTATATAACTCCTAAACAAAATGAGATATTTTCACCAAATTTGACACTTATTTATAGGCACACTCTGAGGACACATAAAAAAGTGATGGGATTGAGCCTGTTGGTGGTGCTATAACTGAACAAAATATTAAATTGCCACTAACTACAATAAAGTATATGAAATAAAATGCTATATTTTACTAATGATTTCTTGCTTGCTTCTTTGCGCTTGGCCCTTTAAAGGCTGCTTGCAGCTATATATTTAATGTTAATGTTAGTTAACAAAGATATTCATGTTAGTTCACAGTGCATTCTCTCGTGCTGTGTTGAAAACCCTATCACACTCGTGGTGTTCCTGGTCAAAAATGACCGGCCTGCAAAAAATTGCGTATAAATCTCTCGTTATGCTACCGTATCACCAAATATTGGATTCAATCTTTTTGTCAACTTGTTTTCTTTCAATTAGGACAGGTGTTGTGTTTATTTTTGGAACAGATCAATCATAGACCTTATTTATCTGAGCTTATGTACCTCAGTGAAAAAAAATGGTGGATAATTTTGTTAATTTTGCGCAAAATATGAAAAAAAATTGCACCGTTTATCACACTATAGTGTGCTTTAATGTTTACATATGAAATTTGTTCTGAAATGGTTTTATTTTGTTTTTATTTATTACGAAATGGCACAAAATCACACTTGTGGTGTTCCCGCCTGCAGAAAAATAACTTATAAATCACTTGTTAAGCTATTTTATTACCAAATATTGGATTCAATCTTTTTGTCAACTTGTTTTCTTTAAATTAGGACAGGTTTGTATTTATTTTTGAAACTGATTGATCGTAGGCCTCGTTGATCTGAGCCTCACTGATTTGAGGATAAAGTTCATCTCTGTGCAAAAGAAAGCCTGTAATACTCAAAATGGTTTGTTTGTGTACATGAACGTGTGTGTGTGTGCGCGGATGCACGAGTATGCAGGTATCCACACATGTGGAGGTCCGAGGCCTTTATTTTTGCTCGCCCACATGTATATATGTGAACATGAACATGATGAACACGCTCCTGAACAATAACTGTTTCTCTGATTTTCGACTCCCCCATTCATTTTCAATGGACGGTCATTTTTGACCAATATAAGCTCAGATCAATGAGGCCTACAATCAATCAGTTTCAAAAATGAATACAAAACCTAATTTAAAGAAAACAAGTTGACAAAAAGATTGAATCCAATATTTGGAGATAAAATAGCGTAACAAGTGATTTATAAGTTATTTTTGTAGGCCGGTCATTTTTGACCGGGAACACCACAAGTGTGACTTTGTGCCATTTTGGAATAAATAAAAACCAAAATAAAAACATTTCAAAACAAATTTCCTGCTTAAACATTAAAACACACTAGTGTAATAAACAATGCAAATTTTTTTTCATATTTTTTGTAAAATTGACAAAATTATCGACAAAAAAAAAAACACTTTTTTCATTTAAAAACTGAGGGGCCTACTCTCAGATAAATGAGGCCTACGATTAATCAGATGCAAAAAGAAATACAAAACCAGTCCTAAATGAAAGAAAACAAGGTGACAAAAAGATTAAATCCCAAATTTGGTGATAATAAAGCATAATGAGAGATTTATAAGCAATTTTTTGTAAGCCGGTCATTTTTGACAAGGTGAAAAACCTTCCCCAAAAAAGTATGAAAATTATCAAAAACAAAATTGAGAAGTAGTTATACCCTGTGTGAACAAAGTCACAAAGTTTCAGTCAAATGCGATAACATTAACTAGTATTTTCGGGAAAAAGAAAATCTTCTTCGTGTCAAAATGACCCGAACATCGCATGATTCAGTGAGTCATTAGATGAATTTAAACCGAGTTCTGATTCATGAGAGTTGACTGATTCATTCAAACAATCAGCTGATAAGAGTCATTCTCAGGTGAATCGGACGACTCATGTTTATTGTGTGCAACGAAAGAAGATGAAATAATTGATTTATAGCCTTTATATTATTTTGTATTTATTTCTGTTCAGTCTTTCTCTCTCGTCACATTCAACTCTGATAAAGCCTTTTGTTGTGGAGCAGATTAATAACGCTGATGAATATGAACCACGAACGCCAGAAAATCATTTGATTCCTGTTCCATTCTGAATTCGAACCGGTGAGAAATATAATTTAATTTTATCATTTCAAAATGTAGGCAATGTAATGCATCCCGTTCCTCCATGTTCACATCAGTATCTCTCAGCTGAGCTTCTGTCCTCGGCCCGCTGTCGTTCCTGTCCAGGACCCTTTCATTCCTCGGGCTGATCCCGCTCACGTCTGCTTTTGTTCACCGTGAACCCATTTAAATTCATGCTGAGCGTCGCCCACCAAGCATCATGTTCAGTTTGGGCCTAATCTGATTCCAGCCGGTCATACTAACAGAATTTCAGCCGCTGTAATATAATTGCTCTCCCGCCACAGCGCTGGACACGAGTTAGCCTGAAGATCTCGCGCCGCAAGCTTGAGCTTTGCTCTGAAGTCTTAACAAAGTGCTGTAATAGACCCGAGAGCGAGATACTTCCCTTCACAGCACCTGAAAACCTACCCAGACTGCTCAACAATAATGGATCTGAACATTAAAGGCACCATGAAATCAAAATGGATCGTTCTTATTTTTTTAAAGGAATATTGCAGTGTTTATTCTAAATGATTTATCGGTGCACATCATTATTGTTTTAAATTCATGTTCTTCATAATCTTGAATCAGAATATCTTCTCCTCCCTCTTGCAGCATCTCTTCTCTTCTCTGATGATGAGGGCGGGGCAACCTGTCACTCACATGAGATGCACCAATAGCAAACCACAACCATCCAATCAATTCCCCACAGACAAAATCAAGCCCCGCCCTACATTTGTTCTTGTTCCAGAAGCGTTTTACTACGCCACAATATAGAAAAGACTTCTGCAAGACACCTATTTGAACATCCAAACAACATCTATAAGTACATGTGGATTTATACTATAAACCCTTATTGTTCAGATCTTCACTGAAAAACTTTTTTTTACTTGAAAAAAATCTAGGAAACCATTTTCACTTGGTAATTACTAGTAAATCTCACAAATAACACATTGAAGTTAACGTGAAATTTAACACTGAAAGAGTATTTCTTGTAAAACATACTCCAATAATATTTGTTTTACACTGTAAAAAGGCTTTCAAAGTTGTAAATAAAGATTATTGGAGTAGTTTTACGAGAAAATACTATTTTAGTTTTTCTAAAATTTCACATTTAATTCAGTGTCTTACATGCTGTTTTGTTGTAAATACTGGAGTGAAAATTGTTTCTACACTTTTTTTTTCAGTGTATATCTATAACTTTCTTTCATTACCTTTCGAAATCTGGGGTCTGTACTTTTTTATTAAAATAAATTAATACTTCTATTCAGCAAGGACGCATTAAATTGATCTAAAGTGACATTAAAAACATTTATAATGTTACAAAAGATTATATTTCAAATAAATGCTGTTCTTTTGAACTTTCTATCCATCAAAGAATCCTGAAAAATCAGTTTCCACAGAAATCTGAAGCAGCACAACTGTTTTCAACATTGATAATAATCAGAAATGTTTCTTGCGCATCAAATCATCATATCAGAATGATTTCTGAAGGATCATGTGACACTGAAGACTGGAGTAATGATGCTGAAAATTCAGAATAAATTACAATTTACTAAATATTCACATAGAAAACAGCTGTTTTACATTTTTACAATAAAATACAGCCTTGGTGAGCAGAAGAGACTTTCTGATCTCAATCATTTGAACAGTAATGTATAAGATTTCTTTATGAAATTGACAGGAAATCTAAAATCCATTTGCATTCTTCTAATGCAGAGACCCTTTCATATTTCTGTCTTATAGAGTCACTGGGTTCATGACACGCACACACACACACACACACACACACAGTATCAGGTCGGTCAGAGGGCCTCAGCTGATGGGCTGATAAAGGAACAGCAAACGGAGGAGGAACTCAATTAACTCTTGACGTGTTCTCACACTCCTCTACGCTCCTCACTCAAGCAAAAATGCAGCTTTAGCATGAATATATTGCATTTGTTGTTCGAGAAGTGGGCTTGTTTTGTTTTGGAGCTCAGTTTCATGGAGGCAAATGAAACGGGGTTCGTTCAGAGCTTGGGGCGAGAGCCAGACTGGAACTGACTGCCCATAAAACGCCCCGGGTTAACAGCTACCGAGGGAATACGGGCCGAGGGCCGACCCTGAGGCCGTTCTCACGTGAGTGTGTGTGTGTGGTAACAGGGGTAAACAGCACTCGCTCAGGCCCCTGGGAGCCGTTTTAATCTGTGGGCCGCAGCGGACAGCCGCTCATTCATTAGTGCGGAGATAAACAGAGAGAAGGGGAAAGGTGAAGACGAGCACTTTGTTAAAAAGCGAAGGAGGAATTTGACAAGGATTTATGACTGATCTGAGGAGGTGGAACACGGCCAGAGAGAAACGGATGCAGAGAGTGGAGTCGGAGGAAGAGCACGAGCTCAAACATAAACTACTGGTTTACGCTGGTGTTCAGCATCATTTGCAGAAACAATGTTCAGATTTAAATGTAAAAATATCCCCTAACCCTATTTCACCACTACAAATGAGTTATTTACAGCAACACTGTTTCTCCTGAAGCTCAGGCTGTGTTCACGTTCACTACCAGTCAAATGTGTGGCTCGGATGCACTGAAAAGCCTCTATCAAATGCATTCATGTAAATTATTCCAAATGTAAAGCGAATTATTTGTTTTTGTAAAGAAAGTTGACACAATGTGTCCATCAGTATTTCAGGTTGAAATTATGTGATTTTAAGTAAAAGAAAACATGTTTCATTTCATTTTGATCATCTTTTTATCTATATTAGTTCATAAATGGTCATGTGATATGACCAAATACATTTTTAAAAGTACAAATATTCAGATAAAATCATCTACGAAATGCATTCATGTAAATTATTTCAAACGTAAAACTGAATTACTTATATTTTTGTGTCCATCAATATTTTAGGTTGAACTGTATGTGATTTTATGTAAAAGCATACTGTAGTTTTAATTTTAATCATTTTGTCTATATATATTTTTTTTATTATTTATAACAACATAACATACATCAAGTACAATTGAAATATTTACTTCTATTTTGTAGAGTTCTGTGACTCTCTCAAAAAACATAATTTTAGGGAAATATGCCTAGTGAGGGTGGGGAATAAATTTCATAAAAAAATATGCATTTATGCATAAATATATTATTTATTTATTTATTTATTTAATAAACATATAAGCTATTTTTTCCTACAACATCACAATACATAATTTTAGGGAGAAAAAAGCTTAATTTACTTATTTATTTTATCATATTATACGTATTATTAATAGTGCTGTCATAGATGTATAAGAAATATATATTTATATTTATATATAATTATAATGTTGTATTTATATATATATACTCTATATACACTACACACAAATATATTATGTAAACACAAACTTTTATTTTGGATGTGATTAATCGCAATTAATTGTTTGATGGCACTATTTTATTAAATTATATAATATATAATTTATTTATCCATTTATTAAAAATAAATATAAATAAATAAGTACTGTATTTATTTATTTTAAACATTAAGCAATTTTTCCATTTTCTTTTCCTTCCTGATTTAATAATTAATTAATCAGAGGGTAAAAGTACAAATATTCAACGTCGCCTCTCAATTAACATGAGCTCATAAGATCTGCATGCATAATAATTCTATAAGAATGAGTTTTTAGAGAAGGTTTAGCATGTCACACTAAAAAGTAACTCTATAAGAATCATTTCTGTGTTGGGGTCAGTGAAAACGATGGCAGGGCAAGTGAAAGTGTCTGACCGGGTCAACAAAAAACCCTTACTGAGGAGTGAGAAGAGTGAATGAGACGCTGAGAGTTTGAGCGATGGAGGGAGAAAGAAAGAGAAGGAGTGAGAAAAACAACAAGGTGCGAGAGAGACGGATCGATACCGGGTGACGGTGCCCGGTTACTGCAGGGAGGAGAGAGCGGCCCGGCCTGGTGGTCCGGCAATTAAACTCCTGGGCCGAGGATTAAATTTAGTCCGTCTGCCTCGCGTCACCACTGCGGCTTTATAAAGCTATGAGATCACTCGCCACAACCACGAGAGCCTCGGCACGCAACGTCCCGCTGCAGCCCAGAAACAGATCGCATCTATCGATCCGCAGCGTCCTTCCTGCGCTCAGGATGTGGGGGAGGAGACACACACACACACTCACACACACACACACACCAGGGCTCTAACTAGCTCTCAGAAATTACAGTGATCTGCTACATACCGTAGGAAAACCATCAGACATTAGCGTTTCAGCTAATACCCGATTTATGCTCAATAATGACAGCTTGCTCAAATAAAAGTGAACGCAAAGGGAAAACACAGGACTGGCCTCATTATAGTTTTATGTATTTAAAGTAACAGTAACGAACTAAAAGTAACAACACTTTACTGCATTGCTTTACTAGCAACAAGACTGCTTTCTGTCACATTTTACAGATGCTGATGCAAACTAATGTAATACTCAAATGCGCTCCCCTAAAAAAAAAAAAGATCTTATCTTTCTCAAACACCATCATTTTAGTGAATCAGTTTCTTTGCATTATATATTTCAATGAACTGTTTGCAAATATTTAGCTAAATTCTGCTGTTCATTGTTATATTTCTGACATAGTAATATAAACGATGGTGTTATCTACTTAATTTTCACCTGATTGATACGTATGGGCCATTCTACAGAACTGGTGCAAACTGCTGTCCCACAACCAAAAAACACATTTAAAAAGCATTTAATTATTCAAATTTTACTAAGATCCTTCTGTTATCTATTGAATCCCACAATAATGTTTGAAATATCAGTAAGATTAATATATATAAAATCATCATTTATTGGGTACTTTCAATTGGGAGGTGGCTGTCCTGAACCATAACCCCTAAATTTCAACTTATGATTAACTTTCAACTTAATTTTAGCAATTTTTTTCAATGTTGTTTTTTTTAAAGTGAAGTTAAAAAAATATATATATATAATATATATATATATATATATATATATATATATATATATATATATATTATTTTTAAATCATGAACTTTAATGCCACATAAAAGTGATTTAAATCACTGAAATTACTTTATGTAAAAAAATGTCTCCCGCATTTTCACGTCACTACCGAAACAGTGTGTGTTTTAGTCCATTGTCTGAGACTGATTTTAACACACTTCTACATTTTTGATCAGGAAATATTTCTGTGTCCCTCCCTCTCATAGTCTCTCTTTTAGAGTAGATAGGTCCATCATTTTGACTTAAATGTGTTCAAAAGTCTGAAAATCTGTGTGTAACTTTCAGGAACGTCACTACCAAACACCTTTTTCTGCAATTAAGCAAACTTTTCTGGTTGTTATTCTATAAAATGTAGTTTTTATGTGTACAACTGTTCAGAACTGCGCTAGCTAACCATGTGCTGATTAGCATCTTTGAGCGGCTCAAAAATATCAAAAATTGTCACTACCGAAACTTCATCACATGTTTCGGCCATGACTGTTTCGGTAGTGACAAAAGGAACACATAATCATTTATTTGGGGGAAATAAACACAATTTTAGTACAGTTATGCAAATCATTAGTATTTTAATATGTTTTAGTGTTTAGTATGAGAGTTAAAATCCTGTAATGTGATGTGGTCACTACCAACACATTACTGTCACTACTGAAAATGTGCCGTCACGACCGAAACATGGGATGTTTTGTCAAAAATAAAGTATCTTGAATGATCAACTAAGATGTTATTATAGTGTTTGGGTCAGTGTTTATTCAAACTAATGAATCCTTCACTTTGAAATCAGTATGATAAACTTTATGACTTTTACAAAGAAAGATTGGATTCAAAATACAACAAATCTCATAAATTACACTTGAAATATTGTTAAAATTGTAATTGTTATTTTTTTTTTTTTTTTGTTTATTGGTTTTTTTTTTTTATTGCAAAAAATATATATATATTTACAAGGTAGATGTAAACAAAATCTTAATAGGTCAATGTGACTCTTCTTATTAAATTATTTATTATTGTGTTTCGGTAGTGACACATTTGGGGAGAGGAAAAATATTCCAAAACTTTCTGAAAATACAATATGAGAATTAACTGCACAATTACTAGAAATGTGTACCTTAGATATTATACAGCACACACACATACACACATGCACACACACACACACACACATTCAAATATAAAAATATTAGTATCTTATAGTGTACTGTAGTGTATTATTAGTACCTTATAGTCTATCAAGATACTAAAAGGGTCTGTCGCTTCTAAAATGATGCAGTTTCAAATTAATATTCGTATATAATGTATATTAAAGGAGTAAAATCTTGCAGGGGTGTAGGCCTGACTGTGACTGCGGCAGTGAAAGAGTTAACATGTGAAAGTGTGTGAGCCCAACGGTGAAGCTCCCTCTTGAATTGAACAGTTCATCATATGAAAAAGTAGTTCATTCCTCGCGTGGAACACACTTGGGAAGGTTTTTTTAAAATCGTTCCCCTTTTTCCCTCTTTACACTAGAAATAATGCATATTCCTCATTTTTCTGCTAAATAATTAGCTGCCAAATCAAATATGCTCTAATGTAAGACGCAGAGCCAGACGAGTGTATGATTCATGTGGCTTGTCTTTAGTCCGAACAAGACCGGGGTGTTATTTGCGTGTGTGTGGCTCGACACGTTTATTTGCAAACAACAAACCTTAACCCTACAGTAATACATGTAGTTAATTAATATTACTCAGCACTTATTTGTGTAATTACACTGTAACAACGTCACCCTAAAATAAAGTGTAACTGACATCTAGTTACAAAATCATGACGTTTAACTATTTGCTTGTTTTAATTATTTTTTTACTTATATGCATAATAATGTGCAAGTAGGGCATTTTTATTTTTAACTTGCCACTCTGACAGTTCAGTGACGACACAAACTGAATCAATCGATTCATCAGACAGAGTTTAAAGCAGTGATTGTGATTTAAACTACAGCAGAGAACATCTTACAAGAAAGTATAACGTGTTTAACACACAACCAGCTCAAATAACCTTAGTTTTGCTGTGGTATCACATTTTTGAGGTAGTAGCCTTTGTGTGAATGTGACTAAAACACTGCTCAGTTACACATTTCTTTATGTAAGTACATAGTAGTAACGACACCTAATGTAAAGCGTGACCAACGTTTTTAATGAACTGTTCAAAACCGTGTCATGTTTGCACTGCTCACTGTAAACTATAATGTACTGCATTTGTCTGTCTGTTCAACGCTTTGCACCAAATCAAACTGAATTAGCGCTTTAACATGTGTATGACAGAACAATCTTGCCCTTCTTTGTTCTTTTAGTTTAATTACACTGTCCAGCGATTAATAAATGTGTAATGTGTTTTACCATACTGTACCTGCAATGTACTTTAAATACAGTCCAGGGAAATGTGTGATATACACACACACTTATGAAAGCCTTAGCATTATGAGCTGTAACGCAACTCAGTGTGGAAATGTTTGGATGGCAAATGACTGGAGCATGACACACTCTCAGTCCAGCAGCAGGTTTACGTGTCGTCTGACCGCAGCTCACCTTCATGAAGGAGCAGATTTCCATTGGAACGGCCTCAGATGTTCTGTGAACGTTCACAGGTCAACATGAGAGCGGCACAGGGACACGAACGCTGTATAACGGAGTCTGATCTACATGCTGCAGATATTCACCTCATCACTGAATAATACACAGAGAGTGAAGAGAGTAAAAAGATAAAATAATAATAATAATAATAATAAAGTGTGCGTGTGTGTGTCACCAAGGCTGCATTTATTTGATACAGTAAAAACAGTAATATTGTGAAATATTGTTATCATTTAAATCAGCTGTTTTCTATGTGAATATATAGTAAAGTGTAATTTATTCCTGTGATCAAAGCTGAATTTTCAGCATCATTACTTTATGTTTCAGATAAATGCTGTTCTTTTGAACTGTCTATTCATCAAAGTATCCTGAAAAAAAATTGTACACAACTGTTTTCAACATTGATAATAATGATAAATGTTTCTTGATCATCAAGTCATCATATTAGAATGATTTCTGAAGGATCATGTGACACTGAAGACTGGAGTAATGATGCTGAAAATTCAGATTTGATCACAGGAATAAATTACACTTTACTATATATTCACATAGAAAACAACTGATTTAAATTACAATAATATTTCACAATTTTTATTGTTTTTATTGTATTTTTGTTTAAATAAATGCAGCCTTGGTGAGCAGAAGAGACTTTATTTGTTTCAAAAACATTAAAAAATCTTAATGTTTCCAAACTACTGTACTGTACTGTACTGTATATATATATATATATATATATATATATATATAAAATTTATTTTAGTTTATTTATTGTATTTATTTTTTAATTTATTTGTATTCTTTTAAACTTGTATTTATTTATTCTTTCATTTATTTTCCTTTTTTGTATATTTATTTAGTTAGTTAGTTAAAAATAATTAAAAAATAATAATAATAAATACAGAAAATAATAAATGAAGGAAAAAGTAATAAAACAAATGTAATTCATTTTCCTGAATTTAACCCTGAATTTATTTTTATCAAGTCATTTATCTCTTTATTGTCCTACATTCATTTATTTATTTATTTATTCATTTATTTTTTTATTTATTTTTTACTTTGGGCCTCCACAGAAGAGTAGACATGTCAAACTATGTATACTTGGAATAGAAAAATAAAAATCATCTTATCAGATTTTCATCTCTTTAGTTTTGATGTCAACTGTCGTGTCAAAGTATTTCGACACACTTGGTAACAGATGTCAACATGGACAGGTTAAGTAGAAATCCACAAATGCACTTGTTTTCCAGTGTCCTGAACCAAAACCATCTCGGAAGCGCTGCTCTAAACACTTGTGCATCTGTTTACAGTCTTGTTTACTGCTTGTGAATACTGCATGTGAACATCACTGAATATTCTACTTGAACTGACACTTGGATTGACAAACAGACCAAGATAACAATATTAAAGATGAAGCATGTCATTTCTTCAAAACTTCAAACTGAATTACAAAACTAACAGAAGGTTTACAGAAAGTTTTTCCAAACGCTCCGCCTGTCAAACAGAGAGTCCCGCCCCCAAACTCACATGATTGGCTGAGTCAGAATTTGACATGTCGAGTGACACAAACAAACAGATCAATGTTTGTCACCATGTTTCACGCTTCAGGAAGCCAAACTACCAACAACTAACCAATAATCTTTGTTTAATTAGTAGTTCTGCATGTACACCAAATGCACAGGGACAGAAGAACACCACAGAATCCTAACAGAGCACAGAAAACGACCTCGACGGGAATCTCACACACCTGTGGCGACATCATTTCCCTTCCTAAATCCCACCCAGCGGCTGGCTCTTCCGCTCTGCCCGCGGTGAAGGCGCTGAGCGTGACTCGGTCTGCATGCAGCACACTCAGTTTGGCTGTCAGTTGGAATCAGAGCCGCAATGGTGACAGACCGTTTCAATATTGATTCCATAAATAAACAGAGCTAACCATCGATCCTAATGTTATTTTGCATTTCAATTACTGCTCAGAAACATAACCTTCAAACGACTGGCCGCTCAATACCAATACCATTCTCTGATAAACGCCGGCGCGCGGACGCTCGGCCTCACGTTTCTTCTCCCTCTCTCTCCGAAGTGTAAATTAGCGGACTTAGCATTTTCCCCCACAACATTTGATTACCGAGCAAATCAGGACGCGCCGCTCGGATCGTTTTCTCTCCGTCCGCGGGATTGATGCAAATAGAGAGCAAGTGCTAAGGATGGAGCGATGTGAGATGCATGTTTGAATGAAACTGCATGTGCAGCATCACATGCCAAAAGAGTTATTACTGTTAAATAAATCCAAAACCATAAACACATTTCTGTTACATCAAATCAAATAAACATTAACTGAAATTAAACAATAACACAACTTATTTCAGCTAATTGCCGAGACAAAATCTCTAATTTTCTGATTTCGAAAATAAATAAAACTAAAACTGGAGTAAAAGTTAATAAAAACTGACATGAAAATTACAAAAACACACAACAAAATTACTAAAATTAAAATGTAAGCCGAAAAAAAAGAAAAAATGCAAAATGAAATACATGATATTAAAATAACACCGCATGCGACTAGTGAGGAACTTATAATTCAAATATTTTTCTTGATGTCACTTAAATACAGCAGACTTCAAAAAAATCAATTTTCTATTAGTAAAAGTGTTTTTAGTAGTTAAATTGAAAGAGTTTAAAAGGCTGCAACAGTGTAAATATGGAAGAAAACTCTTACTAAACTTACACTATGCAAATGCTGTCACTGGGGCGGGACCTTTTCAAAACATACTGTACTAATATTTACCGTTTAGGTACTAATATGCACCCTTCAGAGGTAAATAAGGCAAAGGTGACAAATTTTGTACCTTTTTTATTTGTTATAGACGAGCCCTGCTGTCTGTACATCACTTCTTCCTCTGTGGGCTCTTCTACAGTGTGTGTGTGTGTGTGTGTGTGTGTGTGTGTGTGTGTGTGTGTACCTGGTATTCCCTACACAAGATAGTAATACCAGCAATTTTTGACCTTGTGAGGAAATTGTTTTGATCCCTGTGAGGGAAACAGCCTCTAAATCATACATTCTAAAAAATGCTGGGTTAAAATCAACCCAAGTTGGGTTAAGTATGGACAAACCCAGTGGTTGGGTTAAATGTTTGACCCTGCTGGGTAGTTTTATTTAACTCAACTATTGTTTAAAAATTACTGTATTGCTTACTTAAAAAGAACCCAAAATATGTTTGATATTAACATGTATTAATATGTTTAATAAATGTACATTTATTAAGCTTAATGAATAATAATTAAACAATAAACATTTATTAAATTGCTTTATTAAATTGATTATTATTGTTGCCTCTAGTAATTATGTGTCTGATTTTTTTAATTTTGGGTTCATTTTAATCCAGACATACAGTCATTTTTGAACAATAGTTGAGTTAAATAAAACTACCCAGCAGGTTGGGCAAACATTTAACCCAACTGCTGGGTTAAAACAACCCAATCGCTGGGTTTGTCCATTTTCAACCCAACTTGGGTTGTTTTTAACCCAGCATTTTTTAGAGTGTACTAAGTGATGTTTTTTGAAAATGTAAAAATGCAGACTGTACAGAGAATGTACAGTTTGTACAGTATAAAAGCCATTACACCTATGGAGAGTCCCCATAAAAAGATAGTAAACCAGACAGTGTGTGTGTGTGTGTGTGTGTGTGAGAGACCCCCCATGCGGATGCATTATCCTCAGCACGCTAACAGAGCTAGGTTTATTTTTAAACCTGCTGTCATGGCGCGGCGAGGATGCCAAGGTTACCTCGGTGAGAATTGGGGGACGGATGGGCAACATCGGGCGGTTCGGTCACTGCCGCAGGGTGTGAGAGCGCTGAAAGTGACCCTACTGTCAAGACACGCTGAGACCACAGCGCTTGCTCTATAATACACTCCTTCTGCCGCAACAAACACCCATTCTGGAATTTTTCAGATTTTGCAGTTCTTGTTTGACAGCTACATCACACACTCCTAAAAATAAAGGTTCTATATTGGAATCGATGGTTCCATGAAGAACCTTTAACATCCACTGCACAAAAGATTCTTTATAGTGGAAAAAGGATCTTTAGATTATTAAAATATTCTAGAAACAACGAGTTCTTTGGGGTTCTTCTATGGCATCACTGCAAGAAACAAAAAACCTTTTTGAAACCTTTACTTAAGAAGTTCCACAAAGGAACATTTCTAGAATATTTTAATAATCTAAAGAACCTTTTTCCATTATAAAGAATCTTTTGTGCAATAGATGTTAAAGAACCATCAATTCCAATATTTTAAAATAAAGGTTCCAAAAATGTTTTTTGTTTCTCGCAGTGATGCCATAGAAGAACCCTTTTGGGTTCCCCAAAGAAGTCTTGTTTACTGGAATATTTAAATAATCTAAAGAACTTTTGTGCAGTGGAAAGATTCCATCGATGTCAAACATTATTCGATTCCAATAAAGAACCTTCACTTTTAAGAGTGTAATGCCTTACAAGTGTTATAATGGAGATTCATTGCGTGGATAACCAAAAAAACAGAGAGAGTTAGAGAGTGTGAATCAGGGTTAAATGCACACGGATGACAAATATAGAGCACCAAAAATGTGTTGATAATAAACACAGGTGAGTGACGCGCTCAGAAACAAACAGATTATATGGCGTGTTTGTTTAAAAAACTGCATCATTCTGAAACCGAACTGAGAATCGGGCTCATTTTGGCCAGAGGTCAGCTGGCCGGCGGAGGGCTCGTCCAGAGAATCGAAACCCTCTCCAGAGCTCATGAATATGTGGGCTGACCACAGCCATGGATCTGTGTGAGTAATGTTTTCTGAAACCAAATTACTGTAAGCTGATCCCATCTGGATAGTGTCAGAGCCGGCCGCTTTGGTTACCCGCGATAGCATCTCCTCACAGACAGCAAAAATCTGATTAACCCAACAGCACTGAAACACTTGCTCAAAGAGCGCCCAGCTTTTAACTTAAGATGCACTAATGCAATTCCCAAAGCTGCTTTTTTCTCGACCTAATGAGATAAAACGGAAGGGGGGAAACAGAGGGAAGGAAATGCGAGAGATACGCGCTTTCTGTGCTCGATTCGCCAACTCGGTAATGAAGTCCAACAATCGTTCAATTGAATTTGTCTTGCGGTGCCTATGCACACAAACATAACCCTGTCATCCCGCGAAGAAAAACACAGTGAGTGAGAACCACAAATACGTGGAGTCAGTCTTCGCTCCAGGTCGTATTGAATATCCCAGCTGAGTAAAGAAGACGTCAAAGTGACCGCTGTATTTCTGAAGGGCTCGGATCAAACAAAACACATCTGAGCGTCAGCCTCACAACATTCACCGGTGGCCGTTTCAGAGCAGCGGAGCATCTGAGGTCAGGCGTGTTCAGCGCTCGATTCACCCTCATGCAATCCCAATATAACGCAGCCGCGATCACGTACTGCACCGACAGCCACAGGCACTGCCCTTCAACATCATTATAAACACTAACAACTTCATTTCATTCAATCACTTCAATAACATTTGTGGAAATATTTTAGACTAACTTTTTATAGATGCACAGTCCAGGTTCCTCTATTAATAAATACACAAATACTATCACTCTACATTAATATTACATCCATAATGTAACTGCAAATGTGTGATCATTTTTATGTCTCTAATGAAAAAAGAACTATTTAATATTTTTCAATGCAAAAATTATGTAGTATAATCACTGTTATATATTAATGTACCAAAATAATTTGGTAGAACAGATTCAGATTTAACAGATACAGTAATAAAAGTGTTTTAGCAACAAACCAGCAGTTTTATTTAATACAAAAATTTAAACATTTTTAAATTTAAACATTTAACAAACTCTTAATAATAATAATAATAATAATTACACCGAGCTTTAGTTCCCAGTATCTGTAAAGTACACTATTTACAAAATTTTAGTGGAGATTGAATAATTTGTGTTACCCTAAATAAAAATATGCATTTTAAATATAATCTAAATTTCTAAACTAATTCTAAATAAAGGTTTTATTATGTAGAAAAGCATGCGTGAGAGCAGCTGAATTCTGCTGAACCTTCGTAATCCGTCTTAGTGTAAAACTACAAAGCAGCTTAAAATATGTGTGTTTAAGATGAGTAAAGTGTGCAGAGTGTAATCTAGCCTATTTTAACCTAAACACACACACACACACACACACACACACACACGGCCCATTTCATTATGTCAGAGCTGCTGATGTGACATTACATGTTACTGAGAGTAAACGAACAAATCCATATCCAAAAATCCATAGCACACATTACGCTTTTTAGACATATCACAATGTTGATTTTTTTAATGACAACTCAAGCACAAGGTAAACTAGAACAGATGTAAATGTGACATACTGTACGCAATGTTTATGTTTCATACGTTTAAATGCCAAATTAAGGGACAATTTGGAGAAAAGTGTTGAAACAAAAAACAAAAAAGATTATGAAAGGCAAAGCAACTTGATTTCTGTGAAAAATAAGAAGAAAACTCCTGTAAAGCGAGCGCATTATTCCACAGCCTGGCGCGAGCCGCGATCTCAGACGGCCCCGGGACACCTGGAGCCCTCCGGGGCCACTCAAAAACACATTTCTTTCACCACGTCTACTTCATTTAATAAACAAACATCCGTCCCTCTGCCTGAGGCCAGAGCCCTTCAAACACACGCTTGCATAGAAATCAGGGCATTAGAAGAGAAGCATTAGAACAGTCTAGTTTAAAGCAAAAGGAGGAAAGTGTCTCAATCTATGCGTGTGAAAAGCAACAGTGCAGCAGAAAATCCCTTTGACAGCAGCAGAAAGTTCAGGCAGCGCACGAAAACTGTGTTATCAGAGAGTTTGAGAATGAGAATAACGAGCAAAAACAGACACAGGAAGCAGTGTTAGTGCATGAAAGAGGAAGATGCACCTACTGGTTATGATAGCTGAGAGGATCAGGGATGCAAAGTTCGGAAATGTCCATCAGCCCAGTTTTAGCATTCCAGGAGGAAGAGAAGAAGGAAAGAGGATACGCCGGACACTCGCCTCTCCCCCCAAAACCACAAGCGAGCACCTTGAGAAAAGTTGCGGCGAAA
Organism: Ctenopharyngodon idella; assembly: GCF_019924925.1. Lineage (NCBI taxonomy): Eukaryota > Metazoa > Chordata > Actinopteri > Cypriniformes > Xenocyprididae > Ctenopharyngodon > Ctenopharyngodon idella. The sequence goes on from NC_067236.1 coordinate 33,261,987, forward strand.
AGCCCCTCCAGCAGCGCAGCCCACCGCCGACTCAGGTACGCATGTGTGTGTGTGCCTGCGCATGCACGTGTGTGTGTGTGTGTGAGAGAGAGTGGGGGAGGAGGGGGTCTGATCAGGGTGAAGCGGAGAGAGAGAGAGCTGCAGCGGCAGGAGAGCGCGCTACGATGAGCGTGTGAGCGGCGGAGAGGCAGAAATGAGTGTTTGCATGCTCAGTGTCGGCCTCTTTAAGACTGAAGAGCTTGATGAATATGGAACAGCTGCTGTTGGCTGCTGCCTCAGAGGGGCGGGGCTTAAACACACAGATGGGGCGGCGCTACACTGGGGAGGGGGAGGGGGGAGTGAGCAGGAGGCGGGGCTGATGTGCTGAAATACTCCCACAGATGATCACACACACACACACACACACACACACAACAGACTCGAGCTAATATATCACAGCACAAAAACAACTTATTCTTTCCTATATGAGGAGGAAAACCTTATAATATTATTTTAGTAATTTTACATGTAAAACAAGATTCCTATTTGCAATGACAGCATGAAAAATCTGTGCTAATCCACTTATTGTGTTAACTGTAAAATATTATCTAAAAGCAACTATTAATATATATATATATATATATATATATATATGACCCTGGAGCACAAAACCAGTCATGAGTCACACGGTTATATTTGTAGCAATGGCCAACAATACATTGTATGGGTCAAAATTATCGATTTTTCTTTTATGCCAAAAATCATTAGGATAGTAAGTAAAGATCATGTTCCATGAAGATGTTTTGTAAATTTCCTAATGTAAATATATCAAAAATTAATTTTTGTGAGTGGATATGCATTGCTAAGGACTTCATTTGGACAAATTTAAAGGTGATTTTCTTAATATTTAGATTTTTTAGCACCCTCAGATTCCAGATTTTTAAATAGTTGCATCTCGACCAAATATTGTCATATCATAACAAAACAACTGACCTTTATGACTGGTTTTGTGGTCCAGGGTCACACACACACACACACACACACACATATATATATATATATATATATATATATATAGTAAGTGCATTTAGATGCAAATGTGTCAATTTTACAGTAACGTTATCAAAGTTATATTTTACTTTTGATGCATTTGTTTTATTATTTTTATACTAAGTATATGTTAATTGAAATTAAATTACAAACATATGTGCGTTGGTTAAGAGGATCTCTTTCATGCAGTGTCGTGAAATATTAAAAACATTTTACAAATCTTACATTGAAGATCCATTCTCAGCCTCCAAGTTTCATGAAATTCTGCTTGGTTCATTAAAACATTTGAGAGCAGGTGCCGGACGGTTCGGTGAGCGAAGCTTTAGAATCACCAGAGTCTCAGTGTTGATCAAGCCTTGAAGAATGCAGAGAATGCAGACGCGTTTCACAGTCACTCACGCTTGTACTGTATCATTTTATAAGCGTGCAGCAGCAGAGAATCAGAAGAGAGCCGTAACGAAACCACACGCATGACAAGTGGCCAGTTTGAACAGCTGCCTCTGTGTCACAAATTCACTGAAATAAACACACACAGAGAAGCCTGTGGGCGGCTGAGGCATGCTGGGTAACAGGTATGCATTAAAAAATAAATCATGTTGATGAATGTACATCATTCAGATGTTAAGTGAGCTGATTTGTGTATTTTGATGCCTCGGATTGCACAGAAGCTCCTGGAACCCCGCCCTGCTCTATTCACCGGCTCGCGTTTCCATAATCAATACTAAAACATCACACAATCCCTATTGATCATCACTCATGTCTCACTGCAAGCCCTCAGAAAGAAAACTCTGCGTATATATTCAGTGAGACATAATAAAAGGATAGCCAAAATTCGGTCAGTTAATGTAAATCAACAATATATGTCCCATCTGAATACTGTAATCAACTCTCTGTTCCCTATAAATGTAAAAAATATTCTCATTTCTTTGACAAGCAGTTCAATATAAAAGTGCACATGCAGTTCAAAATAACAAGCCAACAACAAAATACAAAACTCTGACATGAGCGTAAAAATACTTGCGAATCTGCATGTGCTTTTTTTTTTTTTTTAACTCTATCATTGATATGGAGCAGATGATTGATATCTCTGGGATTCAAGAACATACAGTAATTTAATTGAAAAACATGGAATTAAAGGTCATTCATCCACGAACCTAATCCATATGATTTGCGTAGAATCCCTTTGGAATGCTTATTAAGGTCTGGTCTTATGTTACACAGGATTTGATATCAAACGCTGATATTGTGCATGTGTTAAATGACGAGATATCTCTAGATTTAATTTAGCCACACACACACCTCATGTGCCTCCGCTCTGAGACTAGAAACTGCACATGAAAAAGCAAGAATTAATTCAAATCAAATTCTACAGCTGTATTACAAAACAAAAAAGAGTTTGATTTCCACGTAAAATCTGGTTCATATTTAGAGCATTGCAACGAAAGCTGTATTTATGACTTTATGTACAGATCTCAAGCATTAGTTACAGTTTGTAGTTATTATTCACATTCTCAGTTTAGCTTTGAACTCAATTTGTCAGATTAAATTCATCACAATAAAAACAGAAAACCATCATATGTGCTTGTGTTGTGTTTCAGTGAGTTTTGCATATTCCAGCTCTTGTATAAGAAATGCTCAGCAAAACAGTCAATCTGTTTTAGATCGTATTACTAATATTTATTCCTAAGATTTTTTTTCTATCAAATATTTTTCGAATCTGTCTGATTGCACACGTTTATCTGGCTATCTAGACTTCTACTGTTTTATAACAATTATAATGATTACAAAATAACACTAAAACAAAACGGATTTAACTTTATTGTATTTATGAATCACTTTCCAAATGTAAGGTTAATGGACAATTTTGCAAAGTAAAACGCTCGCACAAAAACTTACGAGAGAGAGAAAAGACACTGATCGAACTGTAAATGTGTTGATATGAGCTTCACGCGACAAACTGATATGGATTTGGTGTGTAATTTGCTCAGTTTTGTTATAAACATGTTTAAACAAACGAATCAACGCAAATGATACTAGTCTGATTAAGCAAAAGCGAAATGACCAAGCTTTAATACATGAGAGTGAAACACGGCGGTGTGTGTGAAAGTTCCCGTCACTCCACATAATTCACTGACAGCAAGAGAAAGAAGAAAGGAAAGATATTTCAGGATGTAATGTTCCAGAAAAGAGGAGAAGATCGGAGATATTGAGTGTACCTGCAGACACAGACACACGGAGCTCATCCTCAGGTGCTTCTCCATCTCCTACTGACCGCGTTTATCGCACCGAAGCGCCGCTGGACGCTCATTTGTATGAGCTCCTCCTCCCGCTGCTGACCACTGAAACTCTCCCCGCCAGAGCTGTGGGCCACTTTCAGGGAAACAACTTGTTTAAACCATTATAACTTTTAACGGATACCTATATTTCTGTTGTTCGTGTAGCTCAATCGAATTCTGCTAGCTGAACGTCCAATACTCATCTATCTTAAAGTTACCATATGAAATATTAAATTAACCATTTTTATTGCAATACTGCAGTATTTATTATAAATGACTTATCCGTGTTAGTCATCATTATTATTTTTTTCTAACTTCCCCTTCCCTCTTGCAGCATCTCTTCTCTGATGAAGAGGGCGGGGCAACCTGTCACTCACATGAGATCCACCAATAGCAAACCACAACCATCCAATCAATTCCCCACAGACAAAATCAAGCCCCGCCCTACATTTGTTCTTGTTCGAGAAGCCGTTTCACAATAGGGAAGAAAAGACTAACGCAACTTCTCTTTCATGACGACTTTTAAAGTCTTAAAACTGTTTCATAAAAAAAATCTGTAAATGTGAAATAATGCTGTATCCCTACAAATACACATTCTTACAAACTTTGTAATCCTGACTAGGTAATAACTGACTAGTTCTTTATGTGGTTCACTGAACTAAAACTAATGTGTCAGAAATCTCCAGGAGGAAAATGATTTGTCATTCCTGAAGTAGGATTTTGTTCAAAATCTTTTTATAAATATTGCTGGGGCATGACACACTTTTGAATAAAAGATGTAAACAATTACATATTAGCGTACAAATGTCTTTCGGACAGACTGTCTTGCAGGAAACTTTTATTCTACACAAGCATTATAACAATCATAATGTACCTAGCAAACACAGAATGTTCCCTAAACCTCAGTAAAACAATTCATGGAAATTCTATGCAAAGCATACACTAATTTCAATGACTTTTCCATCATTTAAAAGATTCCTTGATCCCTGAGCTTTCTATTACCATAGGAATCCTGACCAGTGGCTGAGAGGCTATGCACAGGAATATGTGCACTAGAGCACTAGTTAGTTGTGCTGGTCGGCTGGATTTCACTGATGAATAAATCAGAAGAGCGTCTGGACTGAGCTGAGCTCACACTGCTGTCTGTAATAATCACTGGGTTAAATGTCATGACTAGTAAAGGCCTAAAAAAGACCTCCGTAAACCATCATGTAGTTTAAGACATTGAGGTGAATTTGCAGCTACTTTATTGAGATAGAAAAAAACTCTCTAAAAACAAAGATAACGCTATTGATTGGAGATTTTACTGTTTTTTATTCATACATTGAGAAAAAGCATATGAGCAGAGCAGGTTTAGAGATAAGAGAGAGATGTAGTATTTTCATAAATCCTGTAATAAACATCCTAAAGAATGAAATGTGATTCTGAGGATGAAGCTGTGAATGAGCCTGATTCCTCTGGACTCCACTAGAGGGAGTGCTGCTTCACCACAACTTAAACACCAATAAATAACCACTAATCACTCAAAACCAACACAAGCACTTCATGAAATGTATTTCTTGCAGCCTTACATCTCAATTCAAAGGTACTTTGAAAGCATATAAATGCAAAATATTTTAGCTTTCTATCTGCAAATGATACATTTATACTGATTTTTTTAAAGGTGAAGTTAGGGACACAAGAGATAGGAAACTAATGACTTCACTAGTTAATGGTGTTTTTTTTTTGTTTGTTTTTTTAAGCAAGCATTTCTATTACTATACCTCATATTTATTCTATATTCCACCTGTAACTCGTCCTGCAGCGTTCGTGCTCCAGACATGAACGATTCCTCAAAACATGTGACTAGTTGAGGAGAGATGTGCTGGTGCTCTTGAAAAGCAATTGGACATACAATAAAATGGACACAAAAACCTCAAAGATGTATTTTAGGATCAGAGGGTGAACTTTCACACTGAATTCAAATTAAATTCAGTTTAATAATTAATTTTAAATGTTTTAATGAAATCAAATTAAATTTCACATTTAATTCAATGCATTACTTGCCATTTATTTGTGAAATTTACTAGCGATTTCTGAGTGAAAACTGTTGCAAAGTTATTTTTTCATTTTAATTGTTTTAATATTATATAAGAAAATCCCTTTCCATCATCTGTTTTTATCATATGCGTGTTGTTACTGTTTCACATGCTAGACACATGCAGACTGAATACATTTATAACTAATAGCTCTGCATTTGCGTTTGAAGTCAGTTCTAGAAGACAAACATTTGATCGCACAATTGTATGCTTTCAGAACCACAGAAGATATGAAAACACTTTAGTTAATAAACATGGATAGCTGCTCTTCCCATAAACCTTCATCATGTTGATCCAATACAGTTGGAAACATCATATTTCGGGAGGTTTCCCGGGGTCATGGGTGGTAAACAGTGGCTTCTTTTCCAAACTCGTGATACCTACTTATTTTTCCCTGCCGCTCTGTAAATGAATTACGACATGATGGCAAACCCAGTTAAAGTCACTCACGTTCAGAGTAGCAGACAGTCAAGACCCAGTGAAATATGTCCTCGGATCAAACAGAATCAAGCATTAATCTAAACTTCTGTCCCTCTGAACGTTGCATAATTCAAAACCCAAACATTTTTCTTTCCATCGCTAAACCAAATAAGACTCTGTCCACTTGTTTTTCTGTCCATTCCTCTCAGTCCACTCCATCCCACCAAATTTCATTTGGAAGACGCTCACGGCCACCCGTGCCGTGGTCCGGCTGCAGATTTACTCACTTAACAAAAATGGACAGGAGGCCGTAAGTGCTTTTTGAATCTCTGAATGGACTCCAGCGTGCGTCTCTCTCTCTCTCTCTCTCTCTCCGGTTGTGTTTTGGAGCGTGTGTGTGAGGAACGGGGGGTGGGATACTCAAGAAATGAGGATGTCTACTTCATGGAACCTGACAGGAAATCCATACACTGCAATGTTTATCATTCAGTCATTATCTCGCCGCCAAATGGAAGGACAATAATCCAATCATTTAGGCCGGCTTTACCTGAGGCTCTTTCACAGCTTTTTTTAAACAGTAAAGTGTCTAATGTGGCAATGATAGAGAGAAGAGTGTCACTTCATACATAAAATGAACTCAATGTAGACCAGCTGCACTAGTAAAGCCAGGCCGATTATCATTTAATGCTCATTCTACGAAAAAGGCAATTAAATTATATATACGTAACATCTTATTGAGCGATTAAAACCCTAGTTTGCCATCGCAGGCTGAATGAATACATTTTAACTATACCTACAGAAAAGTAACAGGGTTGACTGTTTTTTTAATTTACACTTCTTTTTGCCACAATATACTTAAGCTCAAGGTCATGACACTACAAGCTGTTTAATGCTGATTTCTCCACATATACACAGTGTATATCAGTTGACATCACGGTAACAGGGTTGATAGTTTAAGATTATTTTCTACTGATAAGAGAATGTGATAAAAAATGAACATGTACATTAACTTCCTGAAAGGATAATCAAAAGTGACAGTGTTACAAAAGATTTCTAAATGCTGTTCTTTTGAAAGAATCCTGAAAAACAAAATAATTGACGGTTTCCATAAAAATATGAGGCAGCACAACTGTTTTCAACATTGATAATAATCAGAAATGATTCGAATGATTTGTGAAGGATCATGTGACACTGAAGACTGGAGTAATGACGCTGAAAAATCAGCTTTGCATCACAGGAATAAATTACATTTTACTATATATTCACATAGAAAACAGCTGATTTGCATTGGAATAATATTTTACAATTTTTACTGTATTTTTGATCTAATAAATGTAGTCTTGCGAGCAGAAGAGACTTCTTTCAAAAACACCTACAAATCTCACCAACCCCAAATGTTTAAACACTAGTGTAGGTTGCATAAAAGTTTATGGCTTTGTTGGCTTAAAAGTAAATATTGTGTAAAAAAAAACCCTGCATGTTTGTGTACACCTCATTTGCTGTAATTAAATTGTGCCGCTCTCTAGTTTCGGCCAATGAAATCCCTCATGGGTCAACCACTAGTAGGCTACTGAGTCTGTGATAGTGCCACACACATCTGACACCAAAACTGTTAATCCCATAATAACACACAGGTCATTAGAAAGTCTTTCATGGACAGTAAGCGCGTCGGACCCTCTTCACACCAAGAAGCGGCTAAAAGGAAGTTTATCTCATTTGGGAAAGTGAAAGGAGCGCGTTCTTATCTGTCAATAAACAGTAATTAGATTTGGTGGCCGATAACGTCGATTGCTTTCTAATCTAGCTGTCAGCTGGGATGTGTATAATTAAAAATCCTGATTGATAAAGGGGTCCGAGGCTGCCCACAGTACCTCCTCCAGACGCATGCATGTACTCAGATCCACACATGATGATGGGAGAAATGAAAGGCCTGAGGAGAAAGAGTGGAGCGAGCACCTTTTATTGATCAGCGATATCTGCTATCAGTGACGCTCCCCAACAAAAAGCTGCTTGAGGGACCTTCATCCAACAACAGAGAGATGACACTTTATTGCACCTGCTTTTGACTTCATCTTCATTGCTGTCCACTTTATTTATGGAATAGTTAAGCTGAAGTTCATTTATTCACCCTCATTCATGTTTCTTTCTTCAATGAAACACAAAAAATGGTCCAAGCTGCGCTTTTCCTTACAATATATTGATGATTTTTACTGACAATTTTTAAAAAGCTTCATAATAACAGTATCATAACAGTAGCCTATATGACAGAATGCTATACTGTAAGTCTTTTGATACTTTGTGTGAGGAACAGACTGAAATGTAAGTCGTTGTTGACTGATAATTCCCTTCTGTCGTAAGTCTGTCATGCTCATATTCAAATAAAAAAAAAAATGGCACCTTAGTCGCATTACATTTGATATCGCTGGCAACAAACGTCATTGGTTCTTGTGTGCCACATGAGCGATGGCAGACAGAGTCAGGGTTATTATCATTAACTAAAACTAAAAAACATTTTCATTAAGCTACTTGAAATAAAATGAAATAAAATAGGCAACATTTCTTATTTTAGTTTAGATGGTTTAAGTACAAAAATAACTAAAACCATAAAAAATTTAAAAAAAAGGGAGGTTTATTTATTAAACTCCCAGTCAAATAGTCAGAAATTCATAAAGTCTGAAAAGCACACGATATAGACACAACATACACATACGAAAGAAATAATACACATGAGGAAGAAAATGCAACTCAAAACAACACAACAAAGATATCTCAGATAAGAAAACAACTAAATGCATGATGGCAGAGGAAAATATCATTTTATAGAGATTGATGGAAAGAGCAAAGAGACAGACAGACAGAGACAGAGACTAGAGTCTGTCAGTGTGTGACCTTCACTGTCTCGCTCTGCTCACCAAACTAAAGTTGACCCACAAGCATGAATGATGGCTGTGCACTTTTTTACCTCAAACACACACACACACACACACTTGAATATGTGGTTTATGGGGACTCTCCAAATGTCACGTTCTTGTCTTTTTCTGTTTAGGTTTATTTTTATAGTTTTCATTGTCACCATTTGCCTGAGTTCTCATTTGTTATGAGTTGTCATGGTTCCTGATTAGTTACACACCTGTTCCCTGTTTCTTTGATTATCATTCTTGGGTATTTAAGCCTTCAGTTTCCTCAGTTCTGTGTCTTACGTTAACCTGTATGGTGGTTGTGTTTTTCTCAGAGTGTTTATTAAAGTTTATTTGCATTGATAATCTTCATCCTGCTCAAATCTTTATTGTGGATTTCGCTACACACAATCACTCGTTACAGAATGCAAGACCAAGAAAGCATTTAAAACCGCAAAAGGGAAATAAAAATATGGATATCCCCGGTGTCCGCCTGAGCAGGGTGATCGCTCCCTCGAGGATCACACAAGGGATTTTCTTGATCTGGCATGACTCACTCACTATCTCGACCGCTCGCTCTGCAAATTCTTCAACGCCAACCTCAACAAGCGGTCAAAGGCTCGCCTGCCTGTGGAATGTCCTCGATTGAGCTTCACAGAGTATGTGGAGTGGAGGCTGGTGTACTGCGACTCACTGTACACCATCTGCCTTGCTGATGAGGACAACGCCAGCCCCACTTTGGACCCACCATGAAGATCGAGCCAGAGTGTTTGCCAGAGGTCAATTTAATTTCTTCCCGAAGCCCGAGGACATCACGGAGTCTAAACAGTCATAGAGGACATATTGGTGGAGTATTTCAAGGGAATGAATTGGAACCCCACCCACACTCCCGTTGCTGAGGGCTTATTAGTGGAGTATAAGGGGATGAATTGGAGCTCCGCCCACACTCCTGTCGCTGAGGGTCCAAGTCCTGTCCGTCATTGCTGGTTCAGACCAGTTCCAAGTCATCCTCATCTCTGCTGGTTCAGCCCAGTCATCTTTGTCATTGCTGGTTAAGCCCAGTTCCAAATTGTCTCAGTCTCTACTGGTTCAGCCCAGTCCCAAGTCATCTTCATCATCGCTGGTTAAGCCCAGTTCCAATTTGTCTCAGTCTCTGCTGGTTCAGCCCAATTCCAAGCCGTCTTCACCCTTGCTGGATGTTTCCTCCCAGCCTCCCTCTTCCTCCTCTTCTGCCATCCAGTTATTCGGCCACACCTCATTCTGTGGTTCCACCCAGCTGCTCAGGTCCACTTGGGGTATCCCAATCATCAGCTCCATCTTGGTCCATGGATCAATCAGCACCACCTCAACCCTCCGACCCATTGGCTCCAACTTGGATCAAAGCTCCCTTGTTTCCACCATGGTCTGTCATCCCTCAGGCTCCGCCAGGGCTCCCTCGTCGCTCTGGCTCCGCTTCGAACATCTAAATAATCAGCTGTGCCTCGACCCTCCTTACCTCCGGCTCCTCTGTTGTCCTCACTCCCACTGTCTCCAGCCCGGTCTGCCAGGCCAAAATCTCCACCTTGGTCATGCATACCTCTGGCTCCACCTTGGCCCTCCACGCCTTCAGCCTCACCCTGGGTCTACGTTTCCTCTGCTCCACCTGGGTCCCCTCTGGTCACATCTCCACCTCAGGCAGTCAGACTCCTGGCTCTATCTTGGCTTCTCCCTCCATCAGTTCCACTATAGGCCTTCATCCTGTCTCGGCTCTGAGTCATCTTCTGGCTCCTCCCACCATCATCTTCGCCTTAGCATTAATTTTGGTCAGCCCCTCTTCATCCTCATCTTCCTCCTGAACCCCCTCCTTCCTGCCTCTGTTGGACTTGTTTGCAGCAGCAATCTAGTGCTGTATTTTAGTGTCTTATTCAGCGAAAACATGCATCCTTGGCAATGAGGCTAATTTTAGAATGCAATGTGTCAGTGGTATATTTCTGCCACAATAAACACTGCAATATTAGCAAGTTTTATTTAAAAGGATGTTTGTGCATTTTCCCTTCATCATGGCAACAGTTATATTGCAATCAAAATTTAATGGGGAAAAATAGCGATGTATGAACTCAGCTCAGACACAAGTCACTTTCAAACCAATCAGCTTTCTGTGGGTCAGCATGGTGAATTTGCATGACCGGCACTGTGCCCGAATTGAAAACTGGTCTGTCGGCCTGTCGGATATCAGCGAGCAAATTCAGCTACAATGCAAGACCGTACACATAGAACAACACATGATCACTACAGTACAGCACTCCTTTCAACTCCATTCAAAGAAACTCACAACACATCACACATTTAAAGTGTGTGTGGGTTTATATGAGTCTCAAAGCAACGGCCCAGCACTTAATTTACTTCTTAATGGCAGACAAAATTTACTCAGGAAAACTTCCATTGGGCACAAAATGACTTTCTTTAGTTTTCAATTTGCATGTCTTTGATGGCGATTGAGATTGATGCGACGGCAGCTCATGCATGTCTACTCTGAGAATTTACCTCATTTAACTGATTTGCATCATTTCCTCACCAAACAATGTCGTTTATTAACTTTAATCAGATATTTAAAAAATTGACAGTGATTTTGCTTGCTGTTAATGCTGCTCAGATTTACACAAGCATGTTCATGTTGTTGAAAATGAGTGATTATAAGAGATAGAGTTTATTATTGATTAAAACGTCTGTTTAATTGTTGCAAATCCTTCTTTCCACTGTTTCTTGATCGCTCTCACTATATGTTTGAGTTTTATCGCTCTATTTTATTTGTGTTGCACCAGTCATTCAAGAGTCAAGCAAAACAACCTTGTTTGGACTTTAAGTGTTAAAATGCTTGAAAAAATGCAACAATGCAATGTTTTGTACTGAAGCCAGCATTATCAATCCAACCCTATAAACCCACTCCTATTCACTTTTCTTTAGGGGCATCACAGGAGTATTTACCCATGGAAGTGTTCGTACACGTGTGTGTGGTTTGTGAAGAACGCAGTGTTGAGAGAACACATCTGCAGCTGGCCATCAGGATGAAGCGGTAAGATATTCAGGAGCGTTGAACAGAGAGTTCGGAGAGTGTTAAACACACAGAAGTGAATCTCCCTGCTGATTAAAATGGATGTTCCCATGCTGATCCTTCACTGTGGAACTTTGCGGTAAAGGAACTCCTTAATATTCCCGCCCATGTCTGGCTAATGTGTAAAAGTGATGAATAGCAGGGGGTCGGAGGGCCATTTGATTGTGCTTCACGGGCAGCCTGAAACACTTTGAGCTCGATGGATTCGTTCAGTGCATTTGTGTGGCGCTGATGTAATGTTATTAGTGTCAGTGTGGCATGACTGCAACTGCTCAGAGATCAGTGATGCTCTGTGTTGTTGACATTGGTTATATGTCTCATATTTGTATTATAATTACTTCGCAGGGCTACGAATACATCAGAGTCACAATCTGACCCATGTAAATATGCACATTTTGTCTTGACATTAATTCATGCATATGTAAATCTCCACACGGAAATGCTGTCAATTTAAAACCATCGGGAGTCATTTGCAAAGGACTTTCTCGCATAAAAAACTCTTAAAACTACAGTTCGTGGTACAAGTGTAGTATTTGTAAAAAATTTGATGGATTTGCTCGGCTGCCATGACAGTCGCTTCAAGTGATACAAATGGTGAAAAGGTAGGAGTGCTGTTATCACTAGAATATCGCACGGCTATCAGCCAATCAGTTTTAAGAACCAGAAACCAGAACTGTTGTATAACATATATTTTGCTTAACATTTATTAAATACTAATCACAATATAAACATACATAATTATTACTTTATTGTCATATTGCATGTCAAAAACATTGGGAATGTGGCCTTTGACAACATATTATTATTATTATTATTATTATTATTATTATTATTAGTATTATTATTTTTTTTTTTACTCTGTTTACTCTATGGTTACTGAAATTTTTTTGAGCTGCTTCTTGTAATGTGTGAACACCCAATTTTTTCCAAATCATTCAGCCCTAAAAAGATGGTTTGCACACAAAAAAAAAAAAATGTAATTAATGTCGTAGAAATAATTTAAAAAAAGTCATTTTTTCCAATAGCGTGTAGCACTAACACACAACCTTTGATTTCAACAAGATTAAGTTTTTTTCTGCACTTTTTAACGCTGGTTAGTCTGTTTCAGGGTTAATTACAATTAACTAAAACCATAAAAAATCTGTTACTTCACATTAAATAAACATTAACTAAACTTAAACTTTTTATTTCAGGTAGTTACCAAGGAAAAATCCTAATTTTCATTAAATTAAACTTGATGTACTAAAACAACTCAAACTAAAACTGAAATAAAAATGTATAAAAACTTTATATACATTAAAAAAGACTAATATAAATGACAAATAACAACAAAATTACAAAACAAAAATAAATAAAATTAAAATATAAAGATGAATTCAAAATACAATTCAATTTTACAATTAATACAATTAATACGATTATTGTGAGTTTCATTTTATTCTTATCCATTATTATCATATTATTATATTGTGGCCTAATGGTTAGAGAGTCAGACTTATAACCCGAAGGTCGAGGGTTTGAGTCTCTCAGTACCAGCAGTAAATGTAGGAGGGGGGAGTGAATGAGCAGCGCTCTCTTCAACTCTTATTACCCACAACTGAGGTGCCCTTGATCAAGACACCGAACCCCCAGTCGCTCCCCGGGCGGCACAGCAAAAACGGCTGCCCACACACCCGTCAAAGTGTGCACTGGGATGGGAGAAATATAGAGCACAAATTAAGAGTATGGGACACAATACTTGGCTACATGTCACTTTCATGATGTTGGGCTGAGATTTGGGATACGGTATCGATGACACGCGCACACACTCACTGAGAGTAAATGTCATTGTGGGATAAGAGAGATATCTGATCACGTCTTCTGAAGACACCACCACCACACAAAGCCAGCGGTTCTTGTCACCGGAGCTGCTCAATCACCTCTACAGTTTCATCTCAGTCCTTTTTGATATCCCCGCATCATTTCAGAATGCCGCTTCCCCACAGTTTCAGACGGCGTGTCTTCTTCATCGCGGGCTCGTGTTGTGGCGGCAGTAAAGGGCCGCCCGCAGTGGGAGAGATCCTAATTAACAGCCTTTTCATTGGAATGGGCCTTTCTGTTGCCGCTCTTTGCGAGCGCTTGTTTTATGGCAGCGTCGGGGAGCCCCGGTCGGGGATTTGGAGAGGGATAATTGCCTTTGCCGCAGGCTCCAGTAATCTGGTGGGCTAATTCATTATTTTAATAAGTTAGCTTCTCCTAGGGGGCGAGAGCGGCTCCGCGTCGCACCTCAGAACTCTGACAGCGGGCCCTCGTTATCGTGCCGCGCTCTCCATGGCCACGTCCACGCGGGGTTAATAACAGTTATTAGCCCCTCTCCTCGGCTGTAATTTCTGCCGTAACTGGGTCCATTCAGACCGACGTCAGACGCTGATCAGCGCGGCAGACTCAGTCCCCCGCACAAGAGAGGAGAACGAGCCGCTGGTTTCACTGGGGGTAAAACAGTCATCGGGGCAGCAGGTAGATCCAACCGATTCATCCAAACAAGCAGTCGGTCGTGGGGTTTGCGTAACTAATGACTCCATTTTAGAGACAATCTTCTTTCTGCCATGCTAATGGACTGCCCGGCCGACTTTGATGACTGCAATTCACATGGACATTTTACACCGTGCCTGATTAAAAAGCATGTCATTGTCATTTCAACAAGGGGGAGGGTGGAGCAGACACGCTCCTGATGCATCAAAGTATCAGAAAAAACCCAAGAGATCCATCTTATTTTATATTGAATAAGCTTTCTTTACATCCGCTATAGGTATAACTAGAAGAATAAGGTGGATAAGTCAAGGTCTATAGGATTTAAAATCCTTTTTCAGAGTGAATACATATTCTCAAATATCTAAATGTTCACACTGCACTGGCACAAAGTAGTAGTCAAAGTGATGTCCGAATGGGATATTTGGACATTTGATTATGATTTGACTTTTTAACTTTAGTTAGTGTGTAATGTTGCTGTTTGAGCATAAACAACATCTGCAAAGTTACGACACTCAAAGTTCAATGCAAATGGAGATATTTTCTTTTACAGAAATCGATTTTTAAGGACTACAACAAACGGCTGGTAGGGACTACAACAAGCTTCTTCTTGGGTTGGTGACATCACTAACCCTAAAATTTACATAAACCCCGCCCCCGAGAACACACAACAGAAGGGGTGAGGCCATGTTGGGCTGCTTTAGAGAAGAGGAAGAGTTGTTGTAGTAGAGTGTTGTTCTCATGCCGTCATTTTACGCCGGACTGCTTCACAAACGAGGGTCAATTCAACACTGGATTTGCACAAAAGATGAACATGACGACACATGCTAGTGGATGAGTTGAATCAACTCCACAGCAACTACATAAATTTATCCACTAACCATTCAGAAACGTCCAGTTTCATTCTAAAAGTTGTAACTTCTTCCTGAGTCTCTCCATCAGTGTCGACTCCGGTTTGAACAATGTAAGGCTGAACACCGTTACTGACAATCCTCATTTTGGCTGCGTGAGATTCTCCAGCTTTGTTGTTGTTGAGCGACCGAAGCGCGAGCTGTTAAAGCTTCGCCCTCTTCTGGAAAGGGGGCCGGAAGCAGCAGCTCATTTGCATTTAAAGGGACACACACAAAAACAGTGTATATAATAAATAGCTATAATAAGCTATAGTAAGCTATAATAAAAGCTATAATAAATGATCTGTGGGGTATTTTGAGCTGAAACTTCACAGACACATTCTGGAGACACCAGAGACTTATATTACATCTTGTGAAAGGGGCATTATAGTTCTCCTTTAGGGTATTTAACTGACAAAAATACAGCTTATCACAGAATATGTGTTTTATTTTATTATGCAAAAAATGCACAGACAAACGAGAAGCTCACAGGAAATGAAGCATACATTGTGTACAACAGTATAATCAGTAATATTTTATTGGTTCTCCCTTAATTTTGATTATAGCAGCCATTCTTCTGCATTACTCAATGGAAAAGCAGAAGTCATCATAGTTGGGTGAACTTCTATAGTGGTATATAGAACATCAAATATATTTATTTTGCGTTCCCATTTGGCCCAATAGCTAAAGAAAAAATCCATGATAAGTTTTCTATGACTTTCCAAGAGAGGAAAACAATGTTGAGAGATTGATGTCAAAATGGCGTCACTCCCTCAGCTATTGTATTACAAACACTCATGCAGCAGCATTAAGCAGTTTTGTGCAGGGAATTTGTGAGATTGGAATAAAAATGCCAATATTGAATTGAATGTTATTTTTTCACACTTTCAGTGAATGCAGATTCTGTGTGGGCCTGAGCTTTACAATGCTCTTTAAAAGGAACCTATTATGCTCAGTGTGTTGTGATTGGTGTTTGGGAAATGCCCCGCCCCTTACCATAACCGCCAGTTTCAACACACTACTAACTAACTCAACCAGGCCCTGCCACCTTTATTCTGCGTATGAATTATTTAAATGATGAATATTGTGAAGAAAACTCGAGACTACAATGGAGGCGTTTCAGGGAGTTCAGAAACACTGACACTGATATAGAGAAGAACTCCCGCTGGAGGGATTTTGCAGAGCTTTTTCATGCTCAAACAGCAACATTGCAGTTGAAAATGTAAAAAAAGCATAGTAGGACCCCTTTAACACTGCAGCTGTAAAGTCCCAGTGATCCTGTCGACTGCTCTTGTCTCTCCGGCCTCTTTTTGTCGTAGAAAGCCAGTGGGTGTGTATTAAAAACCCCTCGATCTGAGTTCAGTTTTGAGTGATACAGTCTGTGCTTTACCATACACAACACTGCAGGAATCAATCACTGAAACATCATGGACCCACCTTAAAATTCATGAATTTCTAGCCCTGCTTTAGTCAAACCTTTTCCTATCAGCTCATTTCATCAACATGCTTTCCACTGTAATTTGTGCTTGACAGCAGCGCTAATGTGGAAAGTGTTCTTTTCCAAATTGATTCATATTGCTTGAGCATTCCCATGACTGATTACACAATGTTTGTTTAAGACAGAGAAGGTTTTACACTGGCGCAGATACACATCTAAAAGCTCAACCATCCACTATGAGAAGGAGGATGTGGTCAATAACCCCGCATGTGATATCA
Source organism: Ctenopharyngodon idella (assembly GCF_019924925.1). Lineage (NCBI taxonomy): Eukaryota > Metazoa > Chordata > Actinopteri > Cypriniformes > Xenocyprididae > Ctenopharyngodon > Ctenopharyngodon idella. Next base: position 33,278,892 of record NC_067236.1, read on the forward strand.
CTAAACTAGTTCAGCATTAACCGCTTAATGTCTGCCGTGAGCAGCCACATGTGGAGAGCTGGCAGCGCAGAGGCTCCTGGGAAAGCCTGAGGCCCGCTGCAGGCCGTCGCATTCAAACGCATGCAATCATCTGCTTTTACTGCTGCTTGTTTACATGTTTGCCATTGGGTGAACCTGCAAACTCTCGGTCGATCAGGTGCAGCGTTTGGAGCAATACTGATTCAGTTGATTATAGATCGAATTATGCTTACAAAGTGAAGTAAAAATAGCTTGATGGAGTTAAATACAGCTTCAGCTAACTTGTACTTGCACGTCCAGTTTGCTGGCTCAGGTTTGTGTTCGGTGACTACAGTTGTCCCACATCAGCACCAGCGGTGCAAAGGAGAATGTATTTCTGCTCGTGAAGCACGGAGGTCATGAGATGTAGCGGCCTTTTTACTTTGCTGCCAATATCGAGTTGATTTTGAAGAGCTCGACTACGTCACGCAACATAATGTTCTCGACGGCAGCGAATTCCCCTCTGCCCCCAAAAATAGTCCATGTGCATCATTCTCAGCCAGCGGATCAATAGTTCCATTCCCATTTCAGCCCGTCCGCCCACATCCCAGAATAGGACAGCTTGCAAAACCCTCTCGCTGCGTCAGCTAATTGCAAACCTATTGCTTTTAAAAAACCATCTGTGCCACTGCCAACATGCAGACGATGGTGCCGCTCACCCAGAGGTCACCAGGTGCTTGATCAAAAGCTTGTTTCCAAACTCACAGATAAATGTCAAACTGAGGTAAATCAGGGAGCGTCTCAAACCTCTTCCAGTGCTGGACGTCAGTGTCATGCACTCATACAAATGAAGGTTCTTTATTGGCATCGATGCTTCCATGAAGGACCTTTAACATACATAGAATCTTTCCATTGGACAAAAGGTTCTTTATAGTGAAAAAAGGTTCTTTAGATTATTAAAATGTTCTTCACACTAAGGCCGCATCTACACAAAGCCAGAGCTTTCCCTATGCGATAATTTTTTCCCTCAAATAAATATCTGCGTACACAAAACCACTGAAACGGACTCAAAACGATGTAGTATACATGCCAGATCAGTATGTAGCACTGTAATTCGGCCACAGAGATACACTAAACACAGAGAAGAAGACTTGGAGCGTGCGAGTCGAGGAGTCAAGATGTGGGGTGATGACATTGTCATTTTCACAAAATATACGGATTGGCCGTACACATGAAAACGCAAGGGTGTCGTTTTCAGATTTATCCACTCTGGGACCCCGTTTCAAAAAGCGGTTTCAGGATCCCAAAACGCCAGATTCGTCTGAACGAAACACTGATATGACACAAAATATTTAGCTAAACACATCTCCGTGTGGACGGGCTCTAAGAAAAAATGTTTCTTGATGAATGAAAGGTTCTTTGGAGAACCAAAAATAGTTCTTCTATTGCATCACTGCAAAAAAAACCCTTTTGAAAGCTTTATATTTAAGAGTACATATATGTGTACAAGGTGGCTTTCAAAACACTGCTTTGTGAAGCTTTGAAACCTTTGCAAATAATTTGTTACGAACCAGTGATTCGAGCATGTGTCAAACTGCCAAAGTCACGTGATTTCAATAAACAAGGCTTCACTACTTCATAACTGTTTCGAAACTTTGAAAATTTACTTCAAAATTTCAATGGCTCGCCACTAGGGGACGATGATCTCTGTCAACCAATGAACCAGTTGCTTTATGGTTTTTACCTGATCTCGGATCAGTTTTATACATTTTTAGACATATTTAATGACACATTTGCATAATAAAAAGATAGAGTTGTAGTTAATAGTCTCTTAGCCTGATTAACCAAGCTCTCCATAAAATAAACAACACAAACCCTACAATTTAATAAAATAACACATTATACAGACACTTCATATTTACTGGTATTAGAAGATTTGCTAATTGCATTTTAAAACTTTCAATAAAACATTTGCAATTGGTTTGTAAAAGTTGTTTTTATGTATTTTGGACTGAGTTTTCGTTGCATTTACACCATTTTGACCAGCAGGCGTCACCAGCGTGCGGTGTTTTGAGTGCTTGAAACTGAATCATTTTGCGAAGCTATTGGTTCAGTTGATTCAAAGTTTCCAAAAGCTTAGTTTCTCCCATCACTATCAATCAAAAAGCACATATGGCTCATTTCAGCACGTGAAATCTCTGATATAGATTTGCATCTTGCATGGGAAAAAAACAGTGAATCTACACATTGCCAATGTTTGTGTGTGATTTTCTGTTATAAAGGCCTGTGCACACCAAGAACGATAACTTTAAAGATAACGATAAAGATATAGTTCTAAAAATCATTATAAATTTAAAAGAATAGCACTGTCCACACCACAGCTATAACGATAATAATATAGAGAAACGATATCATTGGGATCACTTTCAGAGTGATATTTTCCAGCTGTTGAATGATTAAACACTGACAGCCAATCAGAATCCATTCTAATTTAAGGGCTTGCGCATGTAAAATGGCAGACGACACTGTGGAGAAGTTAATCGCCGAGGTCCAGAAAAAGCCACCACTGTTTGACGAGTCAAACCCCCTTTTCAAGGATACTTTAAAGAAAATGGATATATTGAAAGCAATCGGTCATACCCTCAGAATAAATGGTGAGAAGTATTAACGATGAGATCATTATGTCAGGCTAACAAACAGTGTAAGATAAAATGACCTCAGATATCCAGTGCTAGTTACAACAACATTGTCTTGCTTCCTTTGAAGCTGCAGTGAAAAAGACTAGGAGTTGTTTTTATTCCACTATATTGACTTCTTCAGCTAAATTCACTGTTAGATTAGATCGATTACACTAGCTATTCACTCAAACATAGCATGCTGAGGACATCTGCTGGTTAAAGCCGTGTAAATACAACAAGAACAGCAAAAACGTTGTACACACTTTGAAACTGCAGCGTGTGAGATTAGAATAAACTGACCATTATCGTTCGTTGGTGTGAACGCAAATATAGTTATCGTTATAGTTATTGCTCTTAGTGTGAACGGGCCTTAAGACTCAATTGTTCTCATTTCATGTGTTCATTAGTTGTCATGGTTTCTAAGTATGTTGTCATTTGTTTCCATAGTTTCTGATTAGTCCCACCTGTTTCTAGTTTAGTTCCTCATTCCCTCCGAGTCCTTTGTTCCTTTGCATTATGTGTGATCTTGTCTTAACACTGTTAGGATAAGCTGTGTTTATTTTGCATTGTTTTTTTGCCAGCTTTCTTGAATATCTTCATCTTGTTCATATCAATTAATAAAAAAATCCTTGTCAACTCAACTCTATCCCTGATAACTGTTCAGGCATGGCAACTCAACACTTAACCATGATTTTGCCAAGCAGAACCTTCATGGATTCTTGTTAGTCATAGAACAGCATTATTAAAAAAAAAAATGTTAGGTTTATCTTTTGATTGGGGTTAGAGCTGGAGCTTGAACAATCATTTCTCCTTGATTTTAGGGTTGTCAACTATTACAGATTGGGGACGTCTATAATAGCTGTAGCAAGAGAGACCCGTTAGCATTCTCATTTATCTCAGAGAGCTTTTTAGGCACTGATGGTGTAGTTAGCACATTAGCAGGGGTTAACTCGACTGTGTTAACCAGCTAAACCTTACGTCACAGTCTTACAACTGTTTATTTGACATAAATGTGTTTCCATACCTTTTTACCAATCAGTTCCATGACTTTTCCAGTCACTTGTGGTTTCTGGATGAAGATTTTTTTTAGTGACAGAGATTGCACACGTGAAGAGCAATTTCTAACTGATGCAATATATTAAAGCTGAGCCTAAATGATTTTTCCATTGCTTTAATAATGCAATGGAGTTGAAATTGCTTCAGGTTTTCCATGATCTTGGGAATCCAAATGCACTCGGTTTCTGACACCTGATGCATGGAAAGATAAACTCGTCGCGCTGTCACACAGATACAGATGGACAAACACTCCACAGAAGGCAGCATATGATTCCTTGAGGCTATGAAACTCTGCGTCAGACGATGCCCTGAAGGCCTGGCAGACAACACAAATACAATGTGAGTCGACGGCCTCTACAGCTCAACAGTCCAACTCATAATATTCTACTACCCTGTAGTTCAACTGGACCCTCTTGAGACATCTAACCAGCCTCAATCCCACAGTCACTGCTCAGCCTGTAATTTCCATGCCCTTAAATCTAGTCAGACACCTTCTATCGTGACGGTGATCAAACCGGCTGAATTCGTCTCTCCCACTCTACCTGATTCATAGATGTGGAGAAATCCCTCAAGGGAAGACAATTAAACGGTAGCGGACAGACGTCTCTCATACCGTGACCTCTCTAACATTCACTTCTCTGATCCTCAAGGGAGCGCGGGTGGGAAATAACACAGATCGGACCCGGATAATCGCTGGCATTACTAAAGCGGTTGGACTTATCCTGTCAAATCGCAAACTGTTTTTGACACGGCTAAGCTTCCAGAAAGCAGTTGTTTTAGAGCGCGCTAGTAATTAACACCTTTTAGAGCGCTACTTTAAGACGGCTTTGATCGTATCTCCATCCCTCACCGCGACTGACCAAACAATCAAATGCGATCAGCGTTTGAGAATTTACATTTTATTGACTGGCTAATGCCCTCTAAATCTAGACCGAGAAAGATTACAGAATTCTACGGTTCATTTCACTGGATTCCTGCTTTAATTCAACCTGAGTGTTTCTAGTTCAAATTTTACCGCAGCCCCCCTACGGGGACCTTAACTCTTTCTGCTGTATAATTTCAATTGCTTTCTTTTTGTTAAATGTTTAACTTAAATTGGGAGCCTCATAAATATTCCGAATCACTCGCCCAGTGTTTGATGAGGAAATGAGAGTCCTACCCACCGAGATTCCCCAGGCAAGGAGATGAAAACCAGAGAAATCCCCTACAACTTTTCTCTTAGAAGTAGACCTGTGCGCCACAATGCTGGGCCACTAGTGCGCCTGCTCGAAACAGCTTGCCTGCTGCACACTTTAAGTGTGAATTTAAGAGCATTATTCTTTTTCTGTTCGTTAGCTGATGTGATTTAGCTTGAATACAGTGCAAATCAATTGTGTTTTGGAAATCTTTGATTCAGATGGCCACTTTTTATTGACTTTAGTGGTATCTTAACGGCTTAGTTCACCCAAAAATAATTTAGTCATTATTTAGGTTTTTATTCAGAGACATTAGCTCACCAGGGCTGCATTTATTTGATCAAAAATACAGTAAAAACCATAATATTGGTTCTTGCAGTAGCTCAAATGTGCTTGTGTCACACATGAGAACAAACCTTGTTAGTACTTGTGCATCAAGCAAGCACATTTTTGGTTCCTTTACCATTTTTGATGAGTGTTGATCAGTGTTTATATGTGATGTTTTGGCCTCAGTGATGTCGAACTTGCAGTGCAGTGACAAAGCACCTGATCTCAAATAGCGTTGTACACAATTGTATTTTTCTGTCCTTTAATAGCTATTACGCTCTAAAAAAAAATGCGTTGGCTCTAAAAAAAAAATTGGCAAAAATATGACAACTTTAAGTGAATTTACGTCCAACCAACAAGCTACTGTGAGTTACAGGAACTTAATAATTTGTAGCATAAACACTAATTTTTAAGTTGATTATTCAAAAAATTTAAGTCACTCCAACTATCAGAGTTGTAGCCCTGGAACCAATTAATCTGATCAGTTCAGATCAACAGCTATCGTATATTTAATGAACAAGATATTACTTGTCACTGGAATTAGCGCAGTCATTGCTTATAGAGTCAATGTAGTGTTTACCTCTTCAGCACAATGATAACCACAAAAACTTCAACAATACAGAAACTCTTTTAAATGTCAAACATAACAGCATTAAACACTAACAGCTCTTTCCCTTCACTAAAAACAAATAAATTAACACTTAATTTCAACATTTATTCTCCTTATCCAGTCCTACACAAAGCATGCTGGGAACTAGAAATCCACTGCCCAATTTCCGAAGTTATCAAGACAATTTCATTAAGTTACTACAACCTAATTAAAAAAAAAAAAAAAAAAAAGCCAATTAATGCAGAAATTTGAGTTTAATTACAGATGATATTACGTTGATGTAATGATCAACATTATTATGTCAACAGAACTCTACAAATTAATGTTTGCAACTTAAAAAGGTTTAATCAAAACAATAAATTTGAATTTGTAACTTGCAACCATGCCTTTATTTAAGTTGTGGTAACAGCTCCCAGAATTACTTTTTACTGTTTAAGCAAACTATTCTAAAATGATTTTTGTTTTTACTTTAATAATGTAATATATCTACTGTATATCGTGTGTATGGGTTCATATCAAATTCATTGAGAATACTGCCCCCCGAAGCAAGCGTTCGCATTTAAAATATGCGTGCATAATATGCTCACTTCCACATGCTAATTAGTTTGTGTAAAGCGTTTCTGTCTCTGACAAAGTTCTTCATCAGCAACAAGTGCGAGGAAGCGAGTGGCGTTTCCTCCTCTTTTATTACTTTCTTCCCCTCTCTGAAGAGCCCTCGACAGACAGGCAGACAGACACGCGCTCTGTGCCATGTTTCGGGGTCGCAACCTCGCTGTGGCAACCACACCAGGAAGTCTCAGTTAGACGCTGCAGGAAGTCTTCATTCAGCGGCCTCTCGCTGCGCTGGCTATTTACATATGCAACGTTTCAGCAGCGTCTCACACACAACATGCACTGCAGCTACACAGACTATCAGAATACAAATGCCACTCAGGGCATGAAGAGGGCAGAAGGAGGCATGTGGGTAAACTGTTAATTTGCTCTCTGGGGTGGACGGAGTGGAATAACAATGCAGCTCGAAAGACAATATTCATATACAGTGTGTGCATACGTATAATGTTTCATCAGCTGGAAGACTAACAAGTTATTGCAACTGAAAACACAACATGTGTTGAAAAATTTAATTACAAGATATAATTGCATGTATTTACAAATTATTATTTTTAAATAACTACTCATGGTAACTCTTTATTTTAATAGTTCACTTTAGACGTTCCACTGACTATAAGTAAATTTGCAAGTACAAGTCAACTTATTCTACTAACCGTAATCATAACCTAACAGTCTACTATTACTCTAATGTGTAACATTTAGTGTTGTAGGCAACATATATACAGTATATACTCCGATCAGGCATAACATTATGAGCACTGACAGGGGAAGTGAATAACACTGATGATCTCTTCATCACGGCACCTGTTAGTGGGTGGATATATTAGGCAGAAGTGAACATTTTGTCCTCAAAGTTGATGTGTTAGAAGCAGGAGAAATGGGCAAGCAATGGGCAAGGATTTGAGCGAGTTTGACAAGGGCCAAATTGTGATTGGTTAGACGACTGGGTCAGAGCATCTCCAAAACTGCAGCTCTTGTGGGGTGAATCACATTTTCTTTTACATCACGTGGATGGCCGGGTGCGTGTGCGTCGCTTACCTGGGAAACACATGGCACCAGGATTCACTATGGGAAGAAGTCGAGCCGGCGGAGGCAGTGTGATGCTTTTGGGCAATGTTCTGCTGGGAAACCTTGGGTCCTGCCATCCATGTGGATGTTACTTTGACACGTACCACCTACCTAAGCATTGTTGCAGACCATGTACACCCTTTCATGGAAACGGTATTCCCTGGTGGCTGTGGCCTCTTTCAGCAGGATAATGCTCCTGCCACAAAGCAAAAATGGCTCAGGAATGGTTTGAGGAGCACAACAACGAGTTTGAGGTGTTGACTTGGCCTCCAAATTCCCAAGACCTCAATCCAATCGAGCATCTGTGGGAAGTCCATGCCTTGATGGGTCAGGGCTGTTTTGGCAGCAAAAGGGGGACCAACACAATATTAGGAAGGTGGTCATAATGTTATGCCTGATCAGTGTATATGTATATACATACATTATTAAAATACATAAGAGTATATGCCAAATGCAAATTTAAATCTAAATTTAAAGAGATATTTCACCCAAAAATGAAAATTCTGTCATTCCAAAACTGTATGACTTTTTCGTCTTCGGAACACAATTGAAGATATTTTTAATATTTTATATTCAATATATATATATTTTTTTAAATTTTACTTTCATATTCTGTAATTTTTGTCCATCAACATTTTCAAGCTTTCAAAAAAGCACATAATGACATTGTAAAAGTAATCCATATGAATCAAGCTGTTTATTCTAAGACTTCTGAAGAGACACGACTGCTTTATATGGCAAATTCAATTTTACTCTTTTCCCTTAATTTTTCCCTTTTTATCCCTTTAAATCTAAACTGTCTGCTGTTTGATTTTGCCAGATCTTATTGCTAGTTTTGACACTGTCATCATGCTCTTAAACATGGCAAATTAAAGATACCTTAAAGACAGACCTTCTCCAGTAGAGACTGTGGTGTACCCCATGGTTCTGTCTTGGGCCATATTCAATTTTTTTATTTATGTTCGCTGAGTTCTTTTTTTTTATGTAACCTCTATTACACTGATGACATACAGTTTTATCTTCAATTAGAGCCCAGAAGCAGTCATTCCACTGTCTGTTTAAAGGTAATCATGTCTTGTAATTCACGCAAAGCATCATGGGGCGTAGGAATAAGGTGGATATGGAAGTGACTTAAACTGCAATTCATTGACTGGCCGCTAGGGACAGGGTCCAAAAGAGAGCAGAATCTCATTGAGTCCCATGTTAAAATGGCCAACTTTACAGCAGAAAAAAACATGTTTACAGCCTGGATCAAATTGTGGTTTTGGTCTATACAGCTAATTTTGCCGTTCATGACAACTCTGAGGGGGGTGAATTTTTTGAACTGACATGACTGAATTCTGGAATAATTGAACAATGGACGTTAGATCCTTCCCGAAAATAGACAACAGCACAATAGTCTGTATACACAGTACCAAACAAAGATGCTAATAAAAAAGTATACTTAAATATAAAAAATATGTAATAAATGTTGAATGTATACTATTTTAAAATAAAGTACCATTACATCAAAACTCTGTCTTGTACTACACCTTAGCTATGTTTACAGTCAAAGTTGTGAATTTAACAGAATTGTAATATTGCATAAAAGCATTTGCGAATAAAGCACCATTTCCATCACATGTGTTCAAGAGAACAAAATTGTCACTTCCTGGGATATTGGTGCAAAATATCAGTAATAAAAATGGAAGTTGCTGTAATCAGGGGGGAAACTGTGGCTCTTTTTTCCTCTATCATAAATGACATAAATAAAAATGCAACAAATGCTGTCATGTTCTCTTGTGCTCTGATGTTGGTGTTTGGGAACACAATCTGGAGGGAATTAAACCCAATCATTCTGATGACAGACTTTGGGTCAGGCGTTTCAGAACCACCAAACCAACATTTGAGATGCTGCGATGTGATTGGTCCACTGGTTAGACCAGTTATCCAATCACATCCTCTGTTGAGGCAAAGTCACTTCCACCTTAATTGAGCACATAAGAAGAACCAACAATGACACTGATTAAAGTTTCACAAGCCTAAAGTATGCATAAATAAATAACTCATGAGGTTGAGATTGATTTGCGAGTCTTTCTTGAACAATCCATTAAGAAAATACAGCTAATGAATGAATGTAGAGTAATACAAATGTTATGCGAAAACAGTGTTAGTCACCTGAGCCCGCGATTCTCTGGGCCTCGAGATGAAATGCTGACTTTCAACTCACATCTCGGTGAGGTCACCCCATTGGTATCGCAAGCGCAGCAGTCACGTTGTGGCACAATGCAGACAGATTGCTTATAATAACCGTTAGAGACCTTTCATTTTTCATTGTCAGCGATTTGCAGGATAATTTTGGCACCCTTTAAGGAGACAACCTTCCTATTAAGAAGATAAAAATAAACAAACTAGTTGTGAAAGCTCTATATCGGGATGAGCTAATCCTATTTACAGATCTCTGGCGTCGATACTGAACCATGCAGACATGCTTACATGTGACAATTTTTGCTATTTTTAAAAGCAAGCTACACTTAACGCCGAAAGGTTTCTGGTGCCAGAGCGCCTAAGAGGATAAAACGTCACAATTAAAATCATATTACAAAAGGCTGTATAAGAAGTTCATCTAATATAGGAACACAGTAGAGATGGCTTAAAAACTCAATTTTCTATATATATATATTTTGCTCTCAGATCAATACTTTTACCAAGTAATTTAATGAAATGCTCCTAGGCCCTTACCGTTTTACAAGAGCGATCTGAACACCAACAGTGAACCTAAAAAGTGGTGTATAACAAAACGACAAAAATGAGAAAAGTCACTGGATGACTGATGAACTAATAATGAAATAAACTCTCAGGAATGTATTCAAAGAAATATCAGTATTTTAGCACGAAGAGAAGCAACTCAGAAAAAGAGTCTTGTTTGTAATCGCCTCTGATAAAAGGCTAATGAGAAATTAAAGACAATAAACAAATCATCACCCTTTTAATGTCATCCAAAAGTCAATATCAGCCTGCAATTAGTTTCTGTGTCTGCTTCGCTCGTCAAGCTGCGTGTTTCATACAGACTCTCTTCCAGACACAATAAAATAAAAGCAATGACACTCTTTTTGGCCTGTTATATAGGCTACTCCCCATCTTGCATTCTTTTTATGTATCTAATATTTCTAATTTACCACCAGCCAGAAAAAAATGACACACGAAGCCGTAAATTTCCTACTAATTCCAAATAATTCTGATTACATGGACGAGTAGTTTTCAATCAGAAAGATAATCTTGGTGATAGATGGTGGGATAATTGGCTGTCTCGGCGACGTAAATATTGTGTCGTTCTATTAATCTTGCCGAATGAGGTGTCAACCTGTCACTCATTCGTCAAACTGAATAAGGAAACATAAGAGATAAATAAATGCATGCCGGTCAGGATGCGCGGGCGGATGTGTGTGAGAGCCGCTCTCATGGGTGTCCGGGTGCCTGAATGTGACCAGAGCTTTTAATAAAATTCAGCAATATGGTTTTGCTTAACCATTCAGATTTCACATTGGACATTAAGTGGACAGAGCACTAAAATTAAAAGTGATCAAACATGCATGTTATTAACATGGCATGGGCTGAATTTAATTTGATTGATTAGATTAGGCCAAACTACTCCATTTCTTGTCATGATTTTTTTCTTCATTATATCATTTTTGATTTTATGTCAACTCCCCAAAAAATCTAAATGAAAATTAATTCAGAAATGAAAAACATGATTATTAAAGAAGATGTGTAGTCAAGTCAGTGTATATATTAATTGCATTTTTAATATATTTTATGTATTTAATTTATATCCAGACCAAAAAATGCACATTACGTCATTGATCCTTTATGAAACTGACTCGGCCTTTGACATAAAAGTTTAGTAATAAGTCTAAAAAAGGCAGGTCTATTTATTTTGCTGCTTTAATACATGTTCGATTTTATTGTCATTATGAAATTATTTATTGGGGTATAATTTTGCCATTATGACATACATGTTGGGCTATGTTTTTAACTTAGGGGTGGTTTATTATGATTTGACTTTTTTAACTTTAGTTAGTGTGTAATGTTGCTGTTTGAGAATAAACAACATCTGCAAAGTTACGACGCTCAAAGTTCAATGCAGAGGGAGATATTTTCTTTTACAGAAATCGATTTTTTAAGGACTACAACAAACGGCTGGTAGGGACTACAACGAGCTTCTTCTGGGTTGGTGACATCACTAACCCCAAAATGTACATAAACCCCGGCCCCTAGACATGCAACAAAGGGGGTGAGGCCATGTTGGGCTGCTTTGTTGTAGTAGAGTGTTGTTGTCATGCCATCATTTTACGCCGGACTGCTTCACAAACGAGGGTCAATTCAACGCTGGATTTGCACAAAAGATTAACATGACGACACGTGCTAGTCGATGAGTTGAATCAACTCCACAGCAACTACATAAATTTATCCACTAACCATTCAGAAACGTCCAGTTTCAGTCTAAAAGTTGTAACTTCTTCCTGAGTCTCTCCATCAGTGTCGACTCCGGTTTGAACAATGTAAGGCTGAACACCGTTACTGACAATCCTCATTTTGTCTGCGTGAGATTCTCCAGCTTTGTTGTTGTTGAACGACCGAAGCGTCGAGCTGTTAAAGCTCCGCCCTCTTCTGGAAAGGGGGCGGGAGCAGCAGCTCATTTGAATTTAAACTGACACACACAAAAACAACGTGTTTTTGCTCACACCTAAATAGGGGCAAATTTAACCAGCTATAATAAATGATCTGTGGGGTATTTTGAGCTGAAACTTTACACACACATTCTGGACACACCAGAGACTTATAGTACATCTTGTGAAAGGGGCATTATAGGTCCCCTTTAAACGTTCACGATTATTTTATTTACATTACACTATTTAGACATTTTTTTATATAATGTAAAACACAGGACATAACAGGCAGAAATGACTACAGTCACAATTTATTTATAAAGTACAAATATTCCAAGTGTTCTGAGGCGAAATGATTGATTGGTGTGAGGAACAGACCCAAAAGTGTCACCGTCTCCATCTGCCGTCAAGCTCAGATCCTGTACACACATTTAAAAATTGCCCCCAAAAGAAGTGTTATTTTAGCGAAGTGGAGAGGTAAAAAGGGTAAAAATGACGGTTACTTTCATCAGTTACGACTCGTTAGATCAAGCATTCTGCCCACTTTGAATCAGACACAGAGATAAAGTAGTGCGTAACATTACATTTATTTGAATGAATGAATTATAGCATTTATTTCAATTCATTATCAAGAGAGAGAGATGTGTGTGTGAATTACCTGCATCACGAAGCTGTGAGTTTAATTACTTCAAAACCAGCGATGTAACCCCCTCATTGCTGAGAAATATAATGTAGCGATTCAGTTGTGATTACAAGTTTCTGTGCTTCTGAATGTTTGTGTGTGTGCAATCTCCAAGTGACGTGTGTGTGTGTGTGTGTGCTTCAATGAAAACAGTGCATTAATATAGAACAGTGATTAAACTGACTTGTAACTACCTGTGCATTAAATGGTTTTATTGCACACCTTCCAGCCAATCAGAATAGAGTATTCAGACAGACCATGGTATAAATACCTGACTGTACTTGCCTGTTATGTGTTTTATATTGTTGAGAAGTGGGTAGTTTTAGAGGAGTGATGGGTTTAATGCTCCAAAATAACTATGAAAGTATAAATATTCATACAATTTCTACTTTTGCATGCAAAGAATTAAATGTATCTTGATCTGATGCTTAATCGAGTACCTGCAAGTCGAAAAATGACACTAATGGGGGACGCTGTGCATTAAAAAGAGAATCCAAATGCTCCTGACCAAGCGTCCAAATGAGTCGGGAGTCAGAACGTGTTTATTAAATAGAGAAAAGCATTTCATTATTTGCATTGTTTTCCCATTGTTAATAATTCACAACCCTGATCTACACAAGCAACGTCTCTGCATTTCTCAGCAGCTCTGCCTGAAAGAAGTTTTCACATTGCAGATTCACAGTTAATTCATGGAAAGGTCATAAACAGGGTCTCTATCCGGTGTGTAATGTTCACTAATATGTGATCATGATAGTAGATTAAAAAATAGTGCGATTCAAGCACTGACATCTTCTTCATTTAATTTATAAAGATGATAATTAATGACCTCCTGGCAGAGGAGCGTCCCGTTTTAACGCAAGGACTAAAAAGGCCCCCTGCTTTTCATTGAATTCGGAATTAACTCTCAAATATCAGTAATTTAAAGGAAAAGGTCAGCCCTAATGTAGTCCCTCCCCGCTTTTTAATATCCCATAACTCTCTTTAAGATACTCACCTGGCACGGCCGCGCACAGGCTAATTGGAGGCAATTAATTAATTCAGCAGCATCAGGTGTTGGTGAAGGCAAACAAAGCTGTGGAGATGGAGAGGCGCTCGTGCCCTTCGACATCATCATTAACTACCATCAGGCGAGCGAGCGTCGCTTTGACGCGTGACAGATTACATTTTCTCTGACGACGGGCCGCAGATTTATCTGGGTTATAAAGTAAGTGCAGAGCGCAGCATTCAATCACAGCAAAGGGAAATTAGATTAACGAGCTCATGATCACACAACGCTGAAAGAAACCAATAAGATGCCGTTAAGCTGCAACACAAGAGTTTGAACCTTTGTTTGCGTCTCGAGAATGAAATGAGTGAAATGGTTTGTGTTTTCAGAACAGATCAATATTGAAACATCATTGCAGCGCACACATGTATGTAGATTCACAGCTGAAGTTAGTGCAGTTAAACTCCTCTTTGTTTGGCAGAAACCAAAGGAATCACATGTTGGACGCATTATAGTTTGGAGCTGTTTTTCAGGATCTGTCCAGGCTGAGACTCAACCTTGAATAGCCTAAATGTCACTATAGGAGTATACACTCTAAAAATGCTGGGTTAAAAACAACCCAAGAAAATGGACAAACCCAGAGAATGGGTTGTTTTAACCCAGCGGTTGGGTTAAATGTTTGCCCAACAGGCTGGGCAGTTTTATTTAACCCAACTATTGTTTAAAAATTACTGTATGGCTGGATTAAAATGAACCCAAAATAGGCTGGAAATGAAAAATCAGACACATAATCACTAGAGGCAACAATAATAATCAAAAGATGAACATTTATTAATAAGCAAATTAATGTTTATAGTTTGATTATTACTCATTAAACTTATTAATAAATGTTAATTTCCAACATACTTTGGGTTCATTTTAAGCAAGCAATACAGTCATTTTTAAACAATTGTTGAGTTAAATAAAACTACCCTGCATGTTGGGCAAACATTTAACCCAACCGCTGGGTTAAAACAACCCATTCTCTGGGTTTGTCCATTTTCTTGGGTTGTTTTTAACCCAGCATTTTTAGAGTGTATACTTCTATAGTGACATTTAGGCTATTCAAGGTTGAGTCTCAGCCTGGACAGATCCTGAAAAACTGGGTTAAATGCTGGGTTAAAAACAAAGGCTGGGTTGAAATTGGACAAACCCAGCGATTGTTTGTGTTATTGTCCATTTTCAACCCAGCCTTTGTTTTTAACCCAGCATTTTTTAGAGTGTAGTGAGAATTGGACACTAAACTAAAGTGTTTCCATTTCGGTCTTTCTACTTTAAAATTTCACGGTTAATTCATTGTGTTACTTGTCAATTCTCTGCAATTATTTGTGATAATTACTACTGAAAATGAGTGAAAATCAAAGTAAATCCTACACTTTTTTTTCAGTATAGGAATCAGTTAGTTTGGGGTTATTGATTAGTTTATATTTGCCATAAATAAAAGACCAACATTATAATTATTTGACCAGTTCAGCTTGAAGTGACCTGAACTGAATCTGTTGGTTTGATTCACAGCAGGGTTGTGTGTCCGTTAGAAATGGCTCTTTATATCTCATATTCATCAGCAACACTGAGACTTCTGGAGGCTTCTCACATTACCAGTAAACTGTGTAAAATCACAGATCAGAACATAAAGGCTTTAACAGCGTAGCCTATGTGTGGACTTCAGACACACCTGTTCCTGTGTGCAACCGATACGATGTTTGAAGTGCCAATCCATTTCCGCAGCCTTTCCTCTGATGATCAGACATTCAAACACGCTCTTATTATCACCTCCTGCTCGGCCCGGGACTCTTTTTTTCCGGGCCTGAGGAGATCCAAAAGGCCCAATAGCCGCAGTGTCCCATCTTCCGCCGGTCTCCGGCAGCTTTCAGCAGCTGTGGGACGGGGTCTTGCCGTGCCGCTGTCACGGGTGTCACGTTTCGAGGGCCGACACTGTCCTCCACTGTGCTGCCCGTGACTCGGTCTGAATGGGGCTTTTGATGGGCAGACCCTCGTCTCTCAACGCTCCCGGCCCGGCCCAGAACAGAGGAGCGCGGGTCACGGCTCACACACCTGGCAGGTACGGCTCACCACGTGCCACGAGCGCAAACAAAAGACGCTCTGTACCGACGTTTATTGCAAATGATTCTTTTCTCTCGCTGATCATCCGCTCCACTTTCTGCATTCATGAAAAGAGGAGGAAGATGATAAGCGAAAGGAAACAGAAAATAAAAAAAAGTCTAATTCAAAATATTAACAAAAACTATAATAGTATATCAATGATACTAAAATAACACATTTTACTGAAATTGTTTCAAATGGCAACAATAGCTCAGTTTTTTAACTGTTGGTTTATGTACACTTTATGTAGCCTACAAAAAGTACACTTAATTGTATTGAATGTGCACTTGTAGTGTACTTCAAATCTTAAAAGTATATTTTTATTAAACTTTACTTTAATAATATAATAATATAATATTAAAGAAATAAAAGGCCACTTAAGTGCACTTGAAGAGAATACACTTTCATGGCTGTTTCTTACGACACTCAAAGTTCAATGCAAAGGGAGATATTTTCTCTGTTTAAGGACTACAACAAACGGCTGGTAGGAACTACAACAAGCTTCTTCCCAGGTTAGTGACATCACAAACCCTAAAATTTACATAAACCCCGGCCCTGAGAACACGCAACAAAGGGGGTGAGGCCATGTTGGGCTGCTTTAGAGAAGAGGAAGAGTTGTTGTAGTAGAGTGTTGTTACCATGCCGTCATTTTAAGCCTGGACTGCTTCACAAACGAGGGTCAATTCAACTCTGGATTTGCACAAAAGATTAACATGACGGCACATGCTAGAGGATGAGTTGAATCAACTCCACAGCAACTACATAAATTTATCCACTAACCGTTCAGAAACGTCTAAAAGTTGTAACTTCTTCCTGAGTCTCTCCATCAGTGTCGACTCCGGTTTGAACAATGTAAGGCTGAACACCGTTACTGACAATCCTCATTTTGGCTGCGTGAGATTCTCCAGCTTTGTTGTTGTTGAGTGACCGAAGCGTGAGCTGTTAAAGCTCCGCCCTCTTCTGGAAAGGGGGCCGGGAGCAGCAGCTCATTTGCATTTAAAGGGACACACACAAAAACGTTGTGTTTTTGCTTACAACCAAATAGGGGCAAATTTGACAAGCTATAATAAATGATCTGTGGGGTATTTTGAGCTGAATCTTTACAGACACATTCTGGGGACACCAGAGACGCATATTACATCTTGTGAAAAGGGGCACCATAGATCCACTTTAACACAATTTTAAAACGTGCACTTTCCAATTATCAAATAAATTAATACATTTTGATGTCTTGACTAACATACTCAAACACAGGTAAAGTACATGATTATAACTTTAATTGTAGTGTTATTCAATATTACATTTAATATATTTGAAATGCACTTTGTAACCATAAATGCTTCTCAGTACATTCAGCAGTACACTTCATCCATATTTCAGAGACAATACAAGTCATTATTAAGTTCAACTAATTGCATTTCATATAAATTTAAACTATAATAAATTTCCACTTCATTGCAATTAACATGCAAGTAAGTATCAAAAACATTCACACTTAAGTATGTGAACACAAATAAACAGAAGCAGACAGGATTGAGTATAAATGTGTCTCATTATTCTATCAGAAATATCAATAACTACCGATGGATTAACTTGTACTCATGACATAAATTATGAAATTACTTTCACTGTAACTGTTTTAATCATAAACGGTGGTCAGAAAGCAAAGCTAGAGTTCTAAATCCATCTAATGATACACAGTTAGTCGAGATTAAATTTCATGGTATAGTAGTGCAGTGAATGAATAACAGTATCTGAGGTCGCCGGCGATGCGATGCATGTATAGAAGTATATTATTTATTTTTCACAAGAGTTCCTTTACAGTGCTGTCTAGTTAGGGAGCGCAGCAGGTTTTGAAACAGAGCTGGTCTGTCAACCTTTTCTCCGCAGTTGAACACACACACACACACACACACACACACACACACACACACACTCTCTCAGAGAGCAGCTCATCCTCCTCATGCTCAACTGCAGTTCAAAGGCTGATGAGTGAATTATCTGTGACAGGAAGTGCATGTCAACGTGTCAGTGCGGTGGGCGGCACAACTGCAGCTTAAAGCGGCCTTTGCTTCTAATCCACATGAAGAGAGATTGATAGAGAGAAGGAGAGACTCACTCACTCCAGGCTTTTATTTCTCTCTCTCACTCTTTATATCCTTCAGTCTGTATCAGAGACTCAAATGAGTGTTGTGGATGAAAGCCGTGTCCCTTTTCTGACCAGGGCAGGACGGGCCACACAGATATCACAGTTTGATGCGGTGAAATAGTTCAGACACACTTAAAGGAACTGTTCTGCTAAAAATGAACATTTCAGCATTATTTGCTTATTCCTATGTCATTCCAAACCTATATGTACCAAAAAGAAAAAGAGAGTTCTCGACAAAAAAAAATCTTTCTTCTTCTTTCTTTCTTGTCCATACAGTGGAAGTGACATGAGAGTGGAGTAAATGATGACAGAAAGATAATTTTTGAGCAAACTAACACTTTAAATCTTCAAAATGTCTCCTTTTGTGATCCACAGAAAAAATAGTCACATGTTTTGCACATAAGGGTGGGTAAATAGCTAATATGGGTTCCCAAACTTGTTTTGTCAGCTGAAACTAATCTCCCTAAGATATAAGTTAATCATTTAACAACACATTTGCATGTTCACGGTTCTCTGATGACAGTTAATGGTCACATGACATGCAGGTAAAAAGATAACTGTTTTATTTTGATTTTATAGGTGGACTTTAAGTTATTAGTATTGTAAATTCAGACGAACCTATAGGTGTTTTTCAAGCACCTTATTACGACCTATATTTACGTTTTAAAGTCATGCGCCCTCTAGCTGGAGTAAAAAATAATGACAGTGTTGTGTTACGTCTGTCGTCATGAAATGACGTTTGACTGTCGTTACCGATCAAAATGCATGTTCATTTAAATGCAAAGTGTGGACTTTTTACACCATTTGTCCTATTTCCATTTAACAAAACTTTAAGTCACTGATCAAATAACACTGTACAGTGATCATAATAGTGTAGCATGTCTCAGAGTTGTTCTCTTGTAGACTACAGTCCAAACTGTCAATCCTGAGCTCCGACCACAGACTGATCTCCATCAGCCATCAGTATCATCTCTGACACGCAAGGTCACCCACCAATGAGTCTCCATTCTCCAATTAACGGCACTGATAGATGGTGCTAATTGGCAGGATTTATGGTGCTCTTTTATTGGGCTTTATGAGAGAGGCAAGTGGAGGACATTAGCATTTATGGGCCATGGGGTCCACAGTGGGAACATAGAGCTGCACATGACAGAGAAAGAGAGAGTCAGGATGTGTTCTAGTGTTAAAAAACAAGAGCAAAACAGAGCACAGTGGCTTCAAGACACATTTTTCAAAAGTCTAACTTGACAATGCTCATGCCGTAAGATGCTGAAAAAACAACGAGATGTAGAGACAAAAATATTAAATAGAGCAGACTGCATCCTTTTTTAGCCTGAGCATCAAATACTATCTGACTAATTGTTCTGAAACTTTTCAGGAACTTTATGACAACAAAAAACATGCAAAAAAAATCCATTGTCATCAAGCCTCCAAAAATATTAGTCATTGCCGAAACATCTAATACAATGGAATTCGTGACTAGTAAAATTTCAGCAACCAAATACAGAAACGTGCTGCAAATACTCACACCACAACCAAATACAGAAACACACTGCAAATACTCACACCACAACCAAATACAGAAATGGGCTGCAAATACTCACAACACAACCAAATACAGAAACACCCTGAAAATACTCACACCACAACCAAATACAGAAACACACTGCAAGTACTCACAATGCAACCAAATACAGAAACGCGCTGCAAATACTCACACCACAACCAAATACAGAAACACACTGCAAATACTCACAATGCAACCACATACAGAAACGCGCTGCAAATACTCACACCACAACCAAATACAGAAAAGCGCTGCAAATACTCACACCGCAACCACATAAAGAAATGCGCTGCAAATACTCACACCACAACCAAATACAGAAACGCGCTACACATACTTATACCACAACCAAATACAGAAACGCGCTGCAAATACTCACACCGCAACCAAATACAGAAACGCGCTGCAAATACTCACAACACAACCAAATACAGAAATGGGCTGCAAATACTCACAACTCAACCAAATAAATAAACGTGATGCAAATACTAACAACACAACCAAATACAGAAACACACTGCAAATTCTCACAATGCAAACAAATACAGAAAGACACTGAAAATACCCCCAACGCAACCAAATACAGAAACACACTGCAAATACTCACACCGCAACCAAATACCGAAACACGCTGCAAATACTCAATGCAACCAAATAAAGAAACGCGCTGCAAATACTCACACCACAACCAAATACAGAAACACACTGCAAATACTCACACCGCAACCAAATACCGAAACACGCTGCAAATACTCAATGCAACCAAATAAAGAAACGCGCTGCAAATACTCACACCACAACCAAATACAGAAACGCGCTGCAAATACTCACACCACAACCAAATACAGAAACACACTGCAAATACTCACAATGCAACCAAATACAGAAACACACTGCAAATACTCACACCACAACCAAATACAGAAACACACTGCAAATACTCACAATGCAACCACATACAGAAACGCGCTGCAAATACTCACACCACAACCAAATACAGAAACACACTGCAAATACTCACAATGCAACCAAATACAGAAACGCACTGCAAATACTCACACCACAACCAAATACAGAAACACACTGCAAATACTCACACCACAACCAAATACAGAAACACACTGCAAATACTCACAATGCAACCAAATACAGAAACGCACTGCAAATACTCACACCGCAACCAAATACAGAAACACACTGCAAATACTCACACCACAACCAAATACAGAAACACACTGCAAATACTCACAATGCAACCAAATACAGAAACGCACTGCAAATACTCACACCATAACCAAATACAGAAACACACTGCAAATACTCACACCACAACCAAATACAGAAACACACTGCAAATACTCACAATGCAACCAAATACAGAAATGGGCTGCAAATACTCACAACGCAACCAAATACAGAAACACGCGGCAAATACTCACACCGCAACCAACTACAGAAACATGCTGCAAATACTCAAAACGCAACCAAATAAAGAAACGTGCTGCAAATACTCCCAACACAACCAAATACAGAAACACACTGAAAATACAAAACAACCAAATACAGAAACACACCGCAAATTCTCACAATGCAACCAAATACAGAAAGACACTGCAAATACTCCCAACGCAACCAAATACAGAAACGTGCTGCAAATACTCACACCACAACCAAATACAGAAACACACTGCAAGTGCTCACACCACAACCAAATACAGAAAGACACTGCAAATACTCACACCGCAACCAAATACAGAAACACACTATAAATACTCACACCACAACCAAATACAGAAAGACTCTGCAAATACTCCCAACACAACCAAATACAGAAACACGCTGCAAATACTCCGAACGCAACCAAATACAGAAACGGGCTGCAAATACTCACAACACAACCAAATACAGAAACACACTGAAAATACTCACAACACAACAAAATACAGAAAGCCACTGCAAGTACTCACACCACAACCAAATACAGAAACACACTGCAAATACTCCAAACACAACCAAATACAGAAACACACTGCAAATACTCCAAACACAACCAAATACAGAAACACACTGCAAATACTCACACCACAACCAAATACAAATACATTTCTTTATTTGGTTGTGTTGTGGTTATTTGCAGCACATGTGCTGTCAAACTGATGAAGATGTTTTCTTAATTTGCTGGTGTTTTTTCTATTTGCATTTGTTTTCTTCAGTTGCAGTGTGTTGAGCTATCTCGGCCATCGTACTAACTAGCTAATGCTAACTAGGCAAACATTGAATTTAATGACATATGAAGGGAACTCTATCGCCCCCTGTAGTACTGAGGTTTTTAAGAGTGCACATATTAACAGTGGGATCATGTGCTTGCATTGGTTTTCATTTGCATGTGTGTACTTGATTCTGGCCTAAGAGACCAAAGATTTTGGAGACCAATCAGGTTACAAGGGAAATAAAAGGGGTTAAAAATGAAGCAGGAGAAGCGGAACCAGAGGAAGAGAGGCATTCGAGCACTCCAGGAGAGAGAGGTCATGTAATAAGCGCGTGGTTATTGATTGTATTGTCAGCGAGGCCGTGCAGGGTCCCGTGTGCCGTGGACTTCAGTCCATCTGTGGACAATACCGTCAGTCACAGCTCACTGCCCCGTCTAATAAACCGCCAGCAGATTCATAGCAACCTTCAGCCAGTGGCGGCTCTTTATACGTGTGTAGTACTACACTCAACAACTATAGGATGAGGTGGCCATCAGAGGTTAGCCATTTCATTTCTAAAGCGCCGTTTTCCTTGGGTCTTAAAACTTCTAGGCATGGTCCGACTCAGTGCCTCTCACTGTAAACTGGACATGAGAACACACTGATGTATGCAACAGTTTAAACCCATTCATGTCAACAATACTAATAACTTAAAGACACACATAATAATTATATATATTATATTTTGATGGGTACTTAAGTCCTACTGAAGTGGGTCAGAAATCACTCTAAAGTTCAACTAATTACATTTTTATATAAATTTAAACTATAATACATTTTAATTTAATTGCAAATAACATGCAATTACAATATGCAAATTAAAGCATTAGTCACTTCACACTTAAGTATATTCTTTTAAAGAATGTTATTTCTGTAATAAGTGCTCTTTTTAAAAGTATGCTAAAGCATACTTCTTTTTCACAAGGGTCAGTTACATTAGCTACGTTTACATGGACACCTTTTGAAAACCATTCCGACTGATGAAACTGAACATAACTTTGCGCAAAACTTTCCAGTTTCGATTTTCAGTCCATGTTTACATGTCCTATTGAATGGATTAGAAAAGGTTTAAACCACCCCTTATAATCCAAATGAAATTTAAATTGGATTTGTGCAATTAATTCCAATTTGTGACTTTTTTTATTCCTACTGTGCTACTACCGATTATTGTGGTCCATGTAAACGCAGTTTTTGTTTTGTTTTTTTTGTTATGATAATATTATATTTTTTTGTTATGATAATATTTCTGCTGCTGCTGCTGCTGCTGTTAGTTACTTCTGCTGCTGCTGCTGCTGCTGCTTCTGCTTCTGCTGTTGGTTATTTCTGCTGCTGCAGTGGCAGAGCAAGTACGGACTTGCTACTGCCAATACATACACAACACGCTGCTGTGAGCAAGACAGACATGCTGCTGCTGTACAATATAGCATACATACAGTAAGTTACCTGTGGAAGCTCTGTATAGGTGGAGCTGGGGAAGGTGGAGGATTTCGGAAGCACGCTGCAACTGCTACAGCAAATGCTGACCAAGTATTTGAAGGTTGAGCAACGAGCTCATTAGCTACTGATACAGCAGGAACCAATCAGCTGAGTCCTATAGAGAATGATGTGATTGCAAGCAGATTGAGTTAAGGACTTATCAGCCTGCACCATCTAGAGTTTCATGACAGAATTTTATACTGATGTCACAACCACAAATTCATCTAAATAACAAACATTGCTTGTATGACTCTTGTAAGTGCTTTAACCAAAATATCAGCTTCACATTTTAAAACCACCATATTACTGTAAATGTGGACTGTCTATTTGTGTCAAAATGACTTTCTGTGCTAATCATCATACCTCAGATGCAGTTATGTTTAACCAGGAATATTCCTTAAATGAGGCTGATTCTCAGATATACAGTGGCCCGTTTGGAAGCGCATCAGATGACAGTGCTCTGAGCTCCTGTCTGCGGTCGGGGGCTTCAGGGTCCGGGTCGCCGCAACAGCACAAGCGATTACACAGGAGCAGTCAGCCAAAACACAAAAATCAATAAACAATCTCAACGTTTTGGTGGGTTCCGTGTCTGACCTAATAAATGTCTCTATTCACTGTTATGACTTCATTTCACTTTAACGTCTTCTTCATGTGCATCTCACACCAATCAATTAGAGAGTGGGCTGAACTCGTGACATCTCACCGGGGTCTAATCCTGCTTTTCACTTGATCACACTTTCGAGGATTCACCGCTTTAGCACCATTTTCAAACACACACTCACACACGTTGGGTTTCCATGTTCTATGGGGTCTTTCCATAGACATAATGATCTTTATACTGTACAAACTGTATATTCTATCCCCTTACACTAATCCTACCCCTAAACCTACTCATCACAGACAACTTTCTGCATTTTTACATTTTCAAAAAGCACCACTTAGTATGATTTATAAGCTGTTTTCCTCATGGGGACCAAAAAATGTCCCCACATGGTCAAGAATTTTGGATATTACCATATTTTGTCACACATGCACACACACGCACACACAGGTATTACCCAACATTTATCTGACAAAAAGAAATGCTTAATTATTCCAAACTTTTGACCTGTAGCGTACAGAATATTAAAGAATAATACTGTATAGTGCACAACTTATATTACCTAATTTTACTGTGCTTTTTGGAGCATGATAGCTGCTGGTCACCATTTATGTTCATTGTATGGAAAAGAGCAACATGAACATTCTGCTTAACATCTCCTTTTGTACTCCTTGGAAAACAACACAAGTCTGAATAAACGATGATTCAACACAGGCATTTAAGACACACATCAGATCTGTTGAGGTAAAGCATTAGTGTGACAGTGACGGTCAGATCATCCCTCTTCCCGAACCTTCCCATTTATCTGTGAAGCCGGAATAACGAGGAGACTGACAGCTCTGCCACCTAAGAGCCTTCCCGCGTCTCCTGTCCCGTGCTTGCGGACTCTTCCCAACCGGAGAGAACACACACTCGTGCACACGTTCCCCCTCGCTTGTTTCCCATCGATCTTGCCACTTCCTATTATTGTCAATCAGGCATTCTGCATCTGAGCGGAAAAGAGCCGTGGAGAGTCATGAACGCTGCTCTTCCATGATTCAAAGATGCCTCAGTGCCACTGGACCACGACTGAGGCCCGCCGGACACCGCCAACACACGCTTCCCGTTTACACTCTCCATCCTGGACTGAACAAAATCAGTGGGAATTGTGATAGAAATGATTCCTCAATCTCTCTGATGTAATGATCACTTTTAAGTGTTCCCCTGATTCTGTCAGATGGACTGTATAATTGCTGTACAGTATGTATCCAGAAAATGTGACTTTGTACATTCGCTCTCTACAATGCTGTGACATTTCCCCCTTTCAATATAACAATTGAATGTTAAAATTTGATTTTATAACTTAATATTAATGTTTTATAAAATATATGTACTCAGATATCTGTTCAAACGATAACAGTTATGTTATATAACCTATATAGCATGGCATACATTATATTTTGAAGGAGTGAGTTATTTAGATGCAGATGATTTGTTAATCAACATGCCGTTTGAGCGCGGTGGACCTGCACCCTTGACTCGCCCGTGTGCATGAGAGCTGGTCGGTGGCGGGCGGGCGGCAGCCATAAGCACACTAGATTGATGGACGTGGCGTACTCCCTCTGCGCTGTAAAAGATTATCTGCTCGCCTGCTGGAAACAAAGCCGTGATGGAAATTCGTCTCGCATCATCAGCAACAAAATATCTACACACCGAGACGGGAGTGTGTCATTTTTCATGGGCTATATATTAAATAAAAAGAGCATTAAGGGAAGAGAGCAGAGAGGCAGCGGCGCCCAGCACCTGAGTAATAGCACTAGTTAGTGTTTTTTTAAAATAGGGCCACTTGAATGGGGGAGATTATTGGGTTTTTATTGGCTGTCAGGAAAGGCAGCTTTTGGCGTACTTCACCCGCCGGAGCTCGCAGTGTTCTGATTAGAGTGCCAGAAAAAATGAGAAGAAATGGGATGGACGCTCTGAGTAGCTTCACTCTTAAAAATAAAGGTTCTTTATTGGCATCAATGGTTCCATGAAGAACCTTTAAAGGATTAGTTCACTTCAGAATTAAAATTTCCTGATAATTTACTCAACCCCATGTCATCCAAGATGTTCATATCTTTCTTTCTTCAGTTGTAAAGAAATGAAGGTTTTTGAGGAAAACATTCCAGGATTTTTCTCCATATAGTGGACTTCACTGGGGTTCAACGGGTTGAAGGTCCAAATGTCAGTTTCAGTGCAGCTTCAAAGAGCTCTACATGATCCCAGACGAGGAATAAGAGTCTTATCTAGAGAAACCATCGGACATTTTCTAAAAAAAAAAAAGAAAATTTATATAATTTTTAACCACAAATGCTCGTCTTGCACTGCTCTGCGATGTGCCACGCATTACATAATCACGTTGGAAAGGTCACGCGTGACATAGTGATGACTTTAATGTCATGTGACAGCGGTGTAGTTAGTTTATAGTCAATGTTTAGCTTTAACTTCTGCCGATAGTATTTAGGCTTCAAAAATTGTGTTCATTTGTGAAGACTGTCATGAACAAAACTTGTAAGAGTCATAAACTTTTGGGGGTCACAGAGCTTATTTACTGCAATAATCCAATAGACAATGGAAAAATCCTTTTTTTTTTTTTTTTCATGAGATCCAGGGTGATGCCATTGCTCACGATGCTCTTCTTACAATGCAGGATTGACATTGGCACAAGCATGGACTTCACTGTGGTGGTGTGCTCTGGTATCTGCACCAAGATGTTAGCAGCAGATCCTTTAAGTCCTGTAAGTTGTGAGGTGGAGCCTCCATGGATCAGACTTGTTTGTTCAGCACATCTCACAGATGCTCGATTGGATCGAGATCTGGGGAATTTGGAGGCCAAGTCAACACCTCAAACTCGTTGTTGTGCTCCTCAAACCATTCCTGAACCATTTTTGCTTTGTGGCAGGAGCATTATCCTGCTGAAAGAGGCCACAGACATGGTCTGCAACAATGCTTAGGTAGGTGGTACGTGTCAAAGTAACATCCACATGGATGGCAGGACCCAAGGTTTCCCAGCAGAACATTGCCCAAAGCATCACACTGCCTCCGCCGGCTTGCCTTCTTCCCATAGTGCATCCTGGTGCCATGTGTTCCCCAGGTAAGAGACGCACACGCACCCGGCCGTCCACATGATGTAAAAGAAAACGTGATTCATCAGACCAGGCCACCTTCTTCCATTGCTCCGTGGTCCAGTTCTGATGCTCACGTGTCCACTGTTGGCTCTTTCGGCGGTGGACAGGGGTCAGCATGGGCACCCTGACTGGTCTGTGTCTATGCAGCTCCATACGCAACAAACTATGTATTCTGACACCTTTCTATCAGAACCAGCATTAGCTTCTTGAGCAATTTGAGCTACAGTAGCTCGTCTGTTGGATCGGACCACACGGGCCAGCTTCCACTCCCCACGTGCATCAATGAGTCTCGGCCACCCATGACCCTGTCGCCGGTTCACCACTGTTCCTTCCTTGGAGCACTTTTGATAGATACTGACCACTGCAGACCGGGAACACCCCACAAGAGCTGCAGTTTTGGAGATGCTCTGACCCAGTCGTCGAGCCATCACAATTTGGTCCTTGTCAAACTCGCTCAAATCCTTATGCCTGTCCATTTTTCCTGCTTCTAACACATCAACTTTGAGGACAAAATGTTCACTTGCTGCCTAATATATCCACCCACTAACAGGTGCCGTGATGAAGAGATGATCAGTGTTATTCACTAATGTCAGTGGTCATAATGTTATGCCTGATTGGTGTACTGTAACAGCCTAAACTGTTCAGTGGCGATGGTACATTTTGTTTTTCTGACCAAAGCCCATTTTTACCCTCATTTGGCGCGTGGCGGGAGTTCATTTCGGACCCTGACTGTATACATGAACAAATGAGCATGGCATCGAGTCGTTGATTAAAGAAAAGATGAATGACATCAAGTGCGACAGGCACTGTGTAAGCGTATAATTAACCATAAAATGACAAATAGGGATGAAAGTCATATTCACGGCAACAGATCGGCTGGAAATCACCGCCGTCCTAAAGAAAACAAGCTAAGAGATTCGATTTCATCTACCACCCGCTGATGCCCAAACGCAGGGAAATCAGGTCAGAGAGAAAGGGGGAAAGATGGAGTGAATCAGGGCGGACAGACCAGGAAAAGCTGCCGTCTACGCATCAGCCGTCCCTAAACATGACACAGCTCGCAGGAAAGCATTGATTTTTCCCTCCATCTCTCCATCAATCTTGTGCTCGGCGAGAGGGGGAGGGATAGACAGATGGAAAGACAGACAGCTGAAGATGTGATTTGTTACTCGGGCGCTCTGGAAAGAGAATTACCTGACTCTTGACGCAAAGCAAAGTGGCGGCCGACATCTTTAGTGTTTTTCCAGGCTGTGAGATTAACAGTGGAGCAGCTCGTGATTGAGTTCAGGCTAAACGCCCGGAGTCGCCCGGCGTCAGAGCGCTGTAACAGAGGGCTTCACCGCAGGGGCCCGACTGATGTGGCATCATCACACGCACACCGCCGGCCTTTGATTTATGACGCACATACTTTAGACTGTCCACATATTCACATACAAATGTCTGACACACTGTTTCTTAGGGCCATGATTTCTTTGTTACAGCCGAATACAGATATTTTTTCCTCAAATTATATTTATGTTTTTATAAGTTAATTTCATTACAAACAAAATTAGCTACACTGAAAAAAGAAAAATGGATTTACTTTTAAACTATTTTCTCTCAGAAATTGCTTATACATTTCACACTTTATTACAAAGTAAGAAAATTGACATTTGAAATTTTCAAGTAGAAAGACTGACATAGTATTTTCTTATAAAATAAAGTAATTCAATTATCTGTTTTATTTACAACTTTTTAAAAAACTTTTTTTTACAGTGTAATATGAAGTATAATTTTGACTAAAGATAAATCTAAAAACATTTTGTTAGTCAATGTTTAATTTAGTTGACTTATTATAAATAAAGATAATTTTGAACATATTTTTAAATAAATCTGCAGACAGTAAAGATAGCCAGTATGTGTTCTGCACATCAACACTCATTAACACATTAACAATTTTTTTTCTTTTAATTTATTCCTATGGGGAGTGTTATTTGCTTGCAAAGCAGTTTAAACCATAACTTTTTATTCTAGCAATATAAAAATGTGCATATGTGCATACGTGCAATAACATAGACACTTGCATGTGTAGTAGTTTGTGTTTTTAAAATGACAGTAATATTATAGACTTTTTATGTGCAATAATGTCTACTTACAGATTTTTTAGGTGCAATAATATTTGACTATTTATGTTCTTATTTATTACTAATTATTGCATTGTTTTATGCTTGCATTGTTTATTTAGGTTTTTTTTTTTATTATTGCTTATTATGCTATTTATTGATGACGCTGCTTAGACACACACCTTAGATTCTACACCTTAGATACTAACCAATAAAATGTTTTATTTTGTATTTTTGACCGGGACCTCAGTACTTAGTTTTGTTCCTTTATGTAACCATGTAGGGAATGACAATAAAAATCCTTGAATCCTTGAATACATTGAGAAACCATACATTACTAACCAGGAGGAGCTGCACGATTTACTAATTTGTTCCCTCGATTTATAAATCGTGCACATGATTTAGCCTACTATTTGTTTCCTAAATATCATGTGTGGGGCTCCATAGATTCTCAAGAAACACTGCCGCACATTCCTGTATCTTACTGCTCTATTAACAGCACACTGAACTTCAGTGTTGGGGGTAATGCATTACAAGTAACGTGAGCTACCTAATCAAATTACTTTTTCCATAAAAGCATTACTTTTATATTTACTACAAAAACTTTTTCAAATATAATTAGTTTTTTCATGTATTGACTGACAGTTCTGTGCTCATGTTGAGAGAATCAAGAGTAAAACTAAAAGTATACCTTTTTTAACGCGTAAGCAAATGTACGTCCACAGTTGAACACACATCCTTGCAAAGTATACAGTATTGCCTTGTACGTGTGCACAGGCATTCAACTCATGCACAGTTCTGAGCAATCTCTTGCCATGAGTTACAACCCATGTAAATACTGCAAAAAAATTAAATGCGCATGTGCGACCTGAGATTACAAAGTACGCATGGTTACAAAAATCCAGTGGTGCTCGTCAGCTCTTCTGATGACGAAATTTGTGTCATGCGCACTGTACGCTGATCCTCGATGATCCAATTCAACCATACCAGCAAGCAAAAGTGACTTTAAATAAACATCACATTTGTGTTAATAGTAAATTATTTTGCTTTTATTTCTGAAGAGAGTCGAACTTCCTTCTCCTGTATCCTATTCTTCTTTAATGCAGAATGGCAGCGCAGCTGAAAAGTTAGTTTGAGCTGCGCCCTCTACTGTACAGGAGTAAATATGCATTTGAGGCTTATTGTCACGGGTAGCTGCAGGCAAATAGATGAGGAAGAAGAAGGTAATCCAAAACGTAGTTTATTTCGTGAACACACAGAAGAACGGGTACCAACACTCACACCTTGACATAAACAATACCGGACAATGAACTGAACACAGGAAGGAACTTAAATACACAATGTAAAGGACAAACAGCTGTGAGGGTGATTGGTGTCCATGATGATTGATGAGTGGCGGGAACTAGGAACAAAGACACACATGAACACCAAAACAAACGGGACGAGACAGTGACTGTGACACTTATTCATTTCACTTTTGGTGTGAAAGGGCTTTACATTTGCCAAAAATATAACTTTTTTTTGTTTATTTTTGTTACTAAAAACAAACAAGCAAGCCCAGCGCAGGTGAGAAAAAGTAACACAAAAGTAACACAACATTCCTTTCCGTGAAAAGTAACTAAGTAACATAATTAGTTACTTTTTAGGGAGTAACGCAATATTGTAACGCATTACTTTTAAAAGTAACTTTCCCCAACACTGCTGAATTTACATTGTTTGACAGATTTCACTGTTTAGTTCATGCCAACAATACAAGAGTTTTGCAGAACAACATGTATGTACACAATAAGTACATTGTATTAAATGCTTAATTTTATAATGTAGAAAAAAGACCCCTAACATAAAGTATGACCTGGTTCAAAGCTGGCTGCGGATAGTGTGTTATGGTGAAATCTGTTTTTAGACATTTTTCCACTGGCCTTCAAATCCAAAACACTTTCAATGAAACAGGGCTGGTGCAAAACATGTGAAAGACACATTCATGGGTATTGAAGGCACTCATTTAAATAATTACACGCTACTCTGCAAGGCTTTAAGCACATATTTAGTATTATGAGTAACAGTTTACAAATTAACCACAGAAAATCCATACTTGTTTCACTGGAACTTGGAAAAACATGATTTCTTGAAAGCTGAGCAGTAAACGTCATGTTTTCATGCTTTAAACATAATACGTTATGCATCAAGTTCTTTCGGATATCAACTGTTCATTTACAGGATCAAAAACAGTTTAACATGGGTTAGAGCGGACTATTGTACTAAATCATGCATATTTTGCACACATACCTTTCTTACTATTACACATACTCTCATACACAATTCCACGGTTTACATGAACATCTGCATTTTATCTTTTGCTCCTAATCTTATCTTATTTTACTGTTTTTTTTATGCACTCTTTCTATGTGTATCTGTGTTTGTATTTACAGCTGTAGACTGCCTGAGCCTCACAACAAGCATTTCATTGTACAAATTGTCAGTGACATTTTGTGCATATGACAAATAAACTTATTTGCTAGTACTCAACAGCGCACACACAAAGTGAATCACGCTTAATGTTCCTTTAGGTGAACATTTCCTTCTATAGAGTTCAGCACTGTTATGAATGGCATGCGTTTGCAGATTTAACTGCTTCTGAAATATTACTGCAAAGCACAATGTTTTTTTATATATAGCGTCTCTCTATGAAAAAAAAAAAAAGAATCATATACTTATCTCCATAATATATATAAACCAGCATATGATTATGATCTATATAGGTTAAGTCATTAACCTAATGTATGTAATTAACCCAAGTCAAACTCGTGCATTACTGTAAAACAAGAAAAAGCTCCTGATTAACAAATGTTGTTTTGTTTGATTTCACGCATAATGTTTCATTTGGCCTTTTCACCCTAATGAACGAAGCACACTTGGCTCAGAGTGCAAGTTCACGTAAAGTTTATGGTTTAATTATATCCCGGCATCAGCGGTCACCGGAACCCCCATATCCAGCGCAGGAGGTGGAGACGGGAACGGGCATCACTCACGGAAGCCCTCCTCGCTGCCTTTGTCAGGTGATTGCTGGCAGAAAAAAAAGGAAAACAGATCAATACATCTCCTCTGGGGCTGACAGCTAATCTTTACCAAGGCTGAAATATGAGCAGCATCAGCCGCTGGATTCCTGTACTGGAGCGGGCCGATTGACTGGGCGCACACACACCGCCCTCCTTTCCCACTTCCTGCCCCAGTGAGGAAATTCATTTCGGCCCATCGAGGATGGCTGGGGCTTTATGGCTGGGAGGGGCTGTTCCCCTGGAAGGAAGTCGTCATGGTAACGACTAATTACAGCGAGTGGACAAATCTCTTTGACGTGCTACAGAAAGGTATAAGAGGATGTGACTGAACGTCTCTGTCAGCGTGTGGAAAAGCTTGGATGTTTTGAGTGGGCAATTAAAGGAATAATTCACGGACAAAAGTACTCACTTTTACATGTTGGGGCCACACCTGTCCAGCTCCAAAAGAGAAAATGAGCTGAAAAAGAACGCAAAGAAAGATTTATTGTTCCATCTGGAATTGTCACGTGTTTTAATGTATTATACTTTCTAAAGGTGTAACACTGAATAGATAAGTATTATAATGTATAACTGTGGTTACAGTTACTCATGAGACCATTAAGGTTCATTACAAGGCATAATTAATGCATTCAAAATAACTTTGTAATGCATTATATATTAAGGCTTTAAGTAAAGTGTCACCAAATTCTTCTTTAGTGTTGCAAAGAAAACAATAGCCACATACACTGAAAAAAATGCAGCAACTTAAAATTCAACATTAGAATAATGAATAATGTGTTGTTTCAACTTAAAAAAGTAAGTTGGCTGCCTTAAAATTGTAATTTTAGTCATATTTGAGTTCTAACACTAAATTTTAAGCTGTGATAACTATTGGCAACAAAAAAGAAGAATTTTCTTTCTTTCTTTTCTTTTCTTTTTTTTTTTTTTTTGCAGTGTACATGTTTGAAAACCCAAAAAGATGAGTAAATAATGACAGAATTAAAATTTCTTGGTGAACCGACCCTGTAAGGCAAGTTCATTTGTTTTTAAAAAAGATTTCAGTTCATCTGTAAGATAATAATTCAGACTCAAAACCATAACACTAGAGAGTAAATTGAAGCACTCATTGGAAAAATGTGCCTCTACGTACATTTTTGCTCCAAAAACATCCTTGTACAATTCACAACAGTCCAGCTGAAACAAACACTAGTGTCAGTAAAACACCAACTTTTATTCCTTACTTTTAGATTATTGATTAATAAAGACTAAGTACTTATTTTCAAGCGTAAGGATTTGAGCGAGTTTGACAAGGGCCAAATTGTGATGGCTAGACGACTGGGTCAGAGCATCTCCAAAACTGCAGCTCTTGTGGGGTGTTCCCGGTCTGCAGTGGTCAGTATCTATCAAAAGTGCTCCAAGGAAGGAACAGTGGTGAACCGGAGACAGGGTCATGGGCGGCCGAGGCTCACTGATGCACATGGGGAGTGAAGGCTGGCCCGTGTGGTCCAATCCAACAGACGAGCTACTGTAGCTCAAATTGCGCAAGAAGTTAATGCTGGTTCTGATAGAAAGGTGTCAGAATACACAGTGCATCAGTTTGTTGCGTATGGAGCTGCATAGCTGCAGACCAGTCAGGGTGCCCATGCTGACCCCTGTCCACCCCTGAAAGAGCCAACAGTGGACACGTGAGCATCAGAACTGGACCACGGAGCAATGGAAGAAGGTGGCCTGGTCTGATGATTCACTTACCTGGGGAACACATGGCATCAGGATGCACTATGGGAAGAAGGCAAGCCGGCGGAGGCAGTGTGATGCTTTGGGCAATGTTCTGCTGGGAAACCTTGGGTTCTGCCATCCATGTGGATGTTACTTTGACATGTACCACCTACTTAAGCATTGCTGCAGACCATGTACACCCTTTCATGGAAACGGTATTCCCTGGTGGCTGTGGCCTCTTTCAGCAGGATAATGCTCCTGCCACAAAGCAAAAATGGTTCAGAAATGGTTTGAGGAGCACAACAACGAGTTTGAGGTGTTGACTTGGCCTCCAAATTCCCCAGATCTCAATCCAATCGAGCATCTGTGGGATGTGCTGAACAAACAAGTCTGATCCATGGAGGCTCCACCTCACAACTTACAGGACTTACAAGATCTGCTGCTAACATCTTGGTCCAGATACCACAGCACACCTTCAGGGGTCTAGAGGAGTCCATGCCTCGACGGGTCAGGGCTGTTTTGGCAGCAAAAGGGGGACCAACACAATATTAGGAAGGTGGTCATGATGTTATGCTTGATCGGTGTATATAATCAATATAATCTGACCCTATTTCAATTCATGTAACTCAACCGATAAGGCTGATCGTTACAACGTTATGACATTAAAACACATTTACCATAGTGCATGATTTGGAAACTAATACATGATGTTTGATGTTTGCATCACATAACCAGCACCATATATGTGCCTTTTCTGATGTAGTAAACTTGCTCATTAGCTCACCTGGTACAGCACTGCAGAATACAGAGTTTTTAAACTTTTTTGCAGATCCGTGTGAACGGGGATCGTTTTGACAACACTGTCGTCTGTACGTGAAAAATGCAAAAGAAAAACTTTAACCATTTTTAGAACATCGCTGTCTTTTAAACATACCCTAAAACTAGGGTATGTTGTATGAAATGACAAAAAATTAAAGTAAATTCTGAATTTCCCATTCAGAATTTTTTTTTTCCCCCCATTCTGAAATTTTTGCCTTCGCAACAGTGAATCCAGTTTTCTGTGCCATATGCATCAGATGTTCAGCTAACGGATTCCCATTAACATCTGATTCCCAAACTGCCATGATACATTCAACCAGCGTAATAAAACATTGCCAGATTCACATTCATCTGTTTTTGTTAAAAATTGATCGAGCTTTTAGTGCCAACCACTGGACATTTCGCTTTGAAAGAGTTGTGAAACATGCAATAAGCAATGTAATATCGTTTAGCAGAAATGTCGCCACAGGCACGTTTTGAGTGGATTGTAAACAGTTGTATCATGACACTGCACGGCGGTCCACACAATCTGATAAATGATTGACAATTAAAAAGTCCTTTTATGGATTCGACTGAAGCAAACTTTCATGTACGAACATTTGAAGATAGAAGGGAATCCGCTGGAGGTCACAGAAACACAGGCTCTCTGTTGTGCTAATGAGTGTGTTTCATATCCAACAGAACTGCGTGAGGTCGACGAGATTTCTGATGCCACTAAATCTGCTTCTACATACTGATTTCTCTAATTGGCACAGATAATAAAACCCCACATTAAACTTTAAATTATAGTTAATGATTTTACCAGTGTGCCTAAAGTCAAAGGTCAGATGGAACAGTTAAATGGGTAGTTCACCCAAAAAATTAAAAAGTATCATTTACTCACATTCATGTCACTCTAAAGTTCATACAACTTTCTTTTGTTTATGTGAAACACAAAAGAAGAATTTATATGGACAGCCATTATGATACACATATGACATTTGGGTGGTTACTAAGCTGTTGATATGTGGTTTCTGACATGTTCTGGGTGGTTACTAAGGCTTTCTGGCTTGTAGTTTTCATGGTCGTTTTGGATCTGGACAGGGTGAGTGAATAACAGAATGTTCACTCATGTGTCAAATGTTTCTTTAAAGGCAGCTTTTAAACACAAACCTCCTCCCTAAGAAAAAGGCCAGTGGACGGTGATTAACAGGCTTGATTGCATTAGCATTTCCATCCACGGATGGGCTAGAAACACGTGATTCAAAGCCTTCTCGTTTATACATTTTCCAAGTAATTTCGGTTCAAACATTATTTTCTAAATTCTTCCACAATTCATGAGCAGTGGAGTTTGCGACTGATGATGTCATTTTCTATCCCAGCAGACACTGCTTCACTGGCAGTGGACACTGAGATTGACTCACAATACACAATATACATTATACATCATAAAATCCATAGCACAACAGACTCAGCATTGCATTTTCAAGAGGGTGCAGGTGTGGTTGCTTTGGCATTTTGATTGTGGTTTCTGACATGTTCTGGCTGGTTGCTAAGGTGTTGATATCTGGTAAGGCATTGCTGTGTCATTTCTCGGGTGTCCTGCTATGCGTTTGCTGACATGTTCTAGGTGGTTGCTAAGGCATTGCTATGCAGATGCTGACATGTTCTGGCTGGTTGCTATGTGATTACTGTCATTTCTAGGGTGTTCTGGGTAATTTTTACAATGTTCTGGATAGTTAATAAAGCGTTGCTTAATACAGACTTCTGTCATGAAAGTATAGATGGTGCAGACTGATAGGTCCTTAACTCAGTCTGCTTGCAATCACATCATTCTCTATAGTGCACAGCTGATTGGTTCTTGCTGTATCAGTAGCCAATGAGCTTGCTGCTCAACCTTCAAATTCTTGGCCAGTATTTGCTGTAGCAGTTTGCAGAGCGCTTTCAGAATCCCTCCACCTGTACAGCAGCAGCATGTCTTACTTGCTCACAGCAGTATGTTGTGTATGTATTAGTAGAAAGTCCTGTACTTGCTCTGGAGCAACAGCAATAACCAACAGCAGCAGCAGCAATAACAGCAGCACCAATAACAGCAGCGCCAATAACAGCAGCAACAGCAATAACGGCAGCAGCAGCAACAATAACAGCAGTACCAATAACCAACAGCAGCACCAATAACAGAAGCCGTAGCAGCAATAACAACAACAGCAATAACAGCAGCAGCAACAATAACAGCAGCAACAGCAATAACAGCAGTACCAATAGCAGCAGCAGCAGCAATAACAATAACAGCAGCAGCAGCAGCAATAACCAACAGTACCAATAACAGCAGCACCAATAACAGCAGCAACAGCAATAACAGCAGCAGCAGTACCAATAACGGCAGCAGCAGCATCAATAACAGCAGCACCAATAACAGCAGCAGCAATAACCAACAGCAGCAACAATAACAGCAGCAGCACCAATAAAAACAGCAGCAATAACCAACAGTAGCACTAATAACAGCAGCAGCAGTGTAGCAGCAATAATCAACAGCAGCAACAGTAACAGCAGCAACAGCAATAACCAACAGTAGCAGCAAGAGCAGCAATAACAGCAGCAATAAGCAACAGCAGCAGCAACAACAATAACAGCAGCAGCAGCAATAACAAGCAGCAACAATAACAGCAGCAGCAACAATAAAAACAGCAGCAATAACCAACAGTAGCACTAATAACAGCAGCAGCAACAATAACAGTAGCAGCAATAACCAACAGAAGCACCAAAAACAGCAGCAACAATAACAGCAACAGCAACAATAAAAACAGCAGCAATAACCAACAGTAGCACTAATACCAGCAGTAGCAACAATGACAGCAGCAACAGCAATAACAGCAGTACCAATAGCAGCAGCAACAGCAACAATAACAGCAGCAGCAATAGCAATAACAGCCGCAATAACCAACAGCACCAATAACAGCAGCAACAGCAATAACGGCAGCAGCAGCACCAATAACAGCAGTACCAATAACCAACAGCACCAATAACAGCAGCACCAATAACCAACAGCAACAGCAATAACGGCAGCAGCAGCACCAATAACAGCAGCACCAGTAAACAACAGCACCAATAACAGCAGCACCAATAACCAACAGCAACAGCAATAACGGCAGCAGCAGCACCAATAACAGCAGCACCAGTAAACAACAGCACCAATAACAGCAGCACCAATAACGGCAGCAGCAACAATAACAGCAGCAGCAGCAGCAGCAACAACAATGACAGCAGCAGCAGCAATAACCAACAGTAGCACCAACAACAGCAGCAACAGTGATAACCAAGAGCAGCAATAACAGCAGCAATAAGCAACAGCAGCAGCAGCAATAACCAACAGCAGTAATAACAGAAGCAGAAATATCAGCAGCAGTGTAGCAGATCTATTCCGCCAAGACCAAACATGTCAACATTACCATGCTGAACACTCTGAGAGTTGTCATGACAGAAGTAAAGTGTTGCTATGTGGTTGCTGAGGTGTTCTGAATGGTTGCTAGGTGTGGCTGCTAAGTTGTGTTACTGGGCGTTTGCTCTCAAGTAACAGGAGTCCTGCACCCACTCATCTCTGTGATCTTCTGGTCTGTAAATGTGCCTCTGTTCCCTCTTTTATTGTAAGTCTGTGGGATTTTTTTCACCTGTTTTTGTTCTGTTTCATGCATCTGATCACACCTCTCCTCAACAGCACACATGATTTGAGGAATCATGCACCAAAGTTCAATACTTCGGGTTAGGGGATCGTTGAAATCATTAAGCATAAACAAAAGTAATAAACACTGAGCAAGGCTGAGTAAAAGCCTCCACATGTAAGAGCCACAAGCCTCGCAGACACTTTCAGATCCTCATCAAAACAGAAATGCAAGTGTCTTCCAGTGTGCGCTGTCTGTGTCCATCACTTCGGAAGTTTATCCACATTACACGGCCATTTTGAGATGAGCGCCGCACTGAGGGACTAAGGGGGGAACTAAAAGTGACATTGTGGCTCTAGGCTGTCTCTCAGGATTAGACAGCACAGCACTCAGCGCACGGGCTTTTTGCTCAGTCCTATTATATCTGCTTGTGCCTCTTTCCAGATGAATTCCTCTCCATACGGATCCTGCACCGGGAGCAAGGCAGGATAATTGATTAATATTTCTGGAGGGAATGATGGCTAACCACAAGATGTGTTTAAAACAAAACCCTGCAGTTTTGGGTTTACACATTGAGGGATTTCAAAACAGCACATGACCATGAGAAACGGCCTTCAGATTGCAGCCAAAGGTCAAAACGTGCTCAGAAAACCAAGTTGAAATTACATTAAAATTAATCACAGAAAAATAACTCGGTATTAAACACGACGTACGTTATTAGGAATCCGCAATTTGACAGTGATTAAAAAGGCAAGTGTGTTTGTCTAATTTTAGTGCTATTGTACATCCGCAGCGCTCTACACCTGCCGACCGTAGCTGATTAAGAGAAGAGCCAGGCCATAAAGGAACCATTACACATCAACAGTCCCGAGACGAGTGGCGCGTTTTGTAAAGTAATGATTTGGGATGAATGCATGCTTCTTTATGTCTTAATGGGCCCTTGTGTTCGGGCTCTCCAGAAACAATTACTTCACGAGCGCTTCCCACTGGCCCGGCCGGCCCCTGTTTATTAATCAGCTAATTACACATTGACAGTAATGAGGCGGCTGATTCATATACTTAAAAGAACACGACTAAATGACTGTTTAATGATTAGCCTTTTGTGTGGCAAACCAGCATCCACTCGAGCGGTCATAAGGGGACGCAGGAACAGCGAATGGAAAAACTGCCCGATCCTGCTCGGCTGAGCAAAGTCAAAACAGCGAGCTCTCAAAGGTCCCAGTCAAAATGAGGATGTTTAACTTGAACATATAGATGGTGCTGTTGCACTGAGGGGGAGTAGCTTTGCAATAGTTAACAATGAAAATTCTGTCATTATTTACATCTCATGTCACTCTAGACCACATTACTTTTTTCTTTCAGTAAAGGAGATGTTTAATTTATAAATGTGTTTAAAACATTTTAAATAAAACAATGAATTAATTTTACTCAGTTTATTCAAAAACACAGATTCATTTATCAACCAATAAAACACTGTGTTTTGCTTGGAGAAAAAAAAAGTGTCTAAAATTTCAATTAATATTTACTTCAATTAGTTAAATGTATTACATGTAAGTTGATTATTGTTAACTTCTGTTAGGGTTAAGTTTAGTTCTGTGAGTTCATTTGTGTTTTATGGGCCGTTTACACAACACCATTTTCAACTAAAAACTGAAAACGTTTTATGCATTTTGGGGCCTGAAAATGCAAATGTTTAAAAACAAGATTCAGTGCGATATATATATATATTTTTTTACAGTTATCGTCTCCGTGTAAAAAACAAAAACGTGAATTTGTGAAAACAGTTATGTTATGCACATGCGCATGTGTTCTTTAAAAAGTGACATCACCATCTACTGGCCTGGCAGGATAATAAAGCGTTTTTAGTCGTTTTCGTGGATCCGTGTGAATGGGGATCATTTTTTACAACAGTGTCGTCTTTATGCAAAAAATTGCAAGGAAAATTTTTTCCGTTTTCAGTACATCATTGTCGTGTAAACATACCCTTAGTTTGGTTTTCCCTGTTCCTGTTTGCCTGTGTTCTCATTCATTGTTAGTTGCCTTGGTTTCTAATTGAATTACACACCTGTTCCCTGTTCTGTTGATTACCTTCCCTAGTGTTTTTAAGCCCTTGGTTTTCCTGAGTTTGTTTGTCTAGTGTTAATGTTGTGTTGGAGTGTGAAGTGCTTGGTTTCCCTCTGTCTTCTTACTTGCTCTCTTGGATTGCTACAACTTTACACGTTACAAGTTTTGTTCGTTGAACTATTGTATAAAATCAATATCACATTTGCAATGGTGCAGATATTCTGAGAAAACAGTGCTCTTGCTTATGATATTGATTAACTAAGTCATATGATATAAATATTAAAAAATACCCAATCCCTCAATCCTATCAATTTCTGACTGTACTTTTGATAATCCTGATGCTGTTTTGATACGCTGCAAAGAAACAACAGCTAATCATAACATCATAACCTATTTCACCTATATCACCTAAACATAAACACACAAAATCTTAATATTTATTCTAGTGAGCATAACTGTTGCAGTGTAGATGCATTTTTGGAGTTGTAGTTTTTATTCCAGTTGTATTATTGAACTATTTTTAAAACATTTTTTACAGCAGCACAGTAATTTTCAGTCACAAATGTGACTGAAATGTTTGCACTGTAGAGCCTTGGCTCAGCTAAAACACCATGAACGCTCTTGTCTAAAGCTCAGACCACACACAAGAGCGCAGGCCGGCGCGAGTCGAGATTAGCGCAACAGGCGTCTCAGCGGTGGGCTTTTGAAGGACGCGCGAGGAGAGGCAAGTACGTGGAGTGAAGCGGCTGAGGGCAAAATACTGCGGTGGGCTGCAATTCTGTCAGCAGAAGCAATGGCTGAGCGCTGGCGTTATTTGTCTTGCGCTGCCATATGGCCCTCACGCCGGCGTGGGCATTAATGAGAGGGGGGACGGACCGCCGGGCGAGAACACCAGGACTTTAGATGCAGGTGATCTGTCACCGCGGGGAGGGTGTTGTGCAAGGGCCAGAAAGAAGGATGGAGGCAAAATGGAGGTGATGGAGATTGAAGAGAAAGACTGGAGGATGAGAGAACAGGAAAACAGGAGTCGGAGAGGCAGGAAAGGGCAGCATGGGAGCCAGAATGAGTCAACATCAATCCAAAAATAGAAACCAAAGCTGCTGTGGTGCTTTAAGTGCCCTTGCTAGTAGGTTTATTCTGCGTTTCAACAGAACTGAACTTCAGTACTGTAACTGTACTAGGCAAATATCAAATGATTTAGGCCATGTTTACACTGTCATCTCTCCTCTTCTGATCTCGTTTCATCAGTGTTTCATCCGCATTAAAGAAGTGCACCTAAATATATTTAATGTGCACTTGTAGAGTACTTCAAAAAAGTATATTTTTAGCAGATAATAAAATAATAATGACATAAAAAGGCCAGCTTATTGCAAAATTCCAGTTCAGCTTATTGCATTTAATATAAAATTAAACTATATTTATACTAACATGAAATTAAGTGCCCCAAAACATCACTCAGTTTGCACGTAAGTATATTCTTTTAAAGTATATTATTTCCATAGTAAGTACTATTTTTAAATGTATGGTTGTGTACTTCTTTTTCACAAGTCCTACATTTAAGTGCAGTTGTCACTCCGAAAAAAAAAAAAAAAAATTGCAAAAAGGACAAAAAAGCATCATAATAGTTGCAGCAAATACTCGTGTGCTATATTACAAGTCATGTGA
Organism: Ctenopharyngodon idella; assembly: GCF_019924925.1. Taxonomy (NCBI): domain Eukaryota; kingdom Metazoa; phylum Chordata; class Actinopteri; order Cypriniformes; family Xenocyprididae; genus Ctenopharyngodon; species Ctenopharyngodon idella. The sequence continues at coordinate 33,321,100 of NC_067236.1, forward strand.
TGGTTTGTGCGAGTTAAGTTCACTTGATATCTTCCCCTCAGCCGCAGCTCTCAAACCTCATTTGTGTAAAAATGTTTTGTCACTCGAAGCTTCACATCACAGACAAAAAACTTCATTGGTTTGTGCACGCCATATGACTTCTCATATGTATTTTTATGATGCTTTTATTGTGGGTTTTTTTTTTTTTTTTTTTCTGTCCTTTCCGACATGGGGCAGTATAAATAACCTTCCACTTTCGTTAGATGATAAAGAGCTGCTCAGACGTTCTGCCTGTAAAACAACACAGGGTCAAAATTTTCTTTTCAGCAGAATTATACAAGTCAAACACACGTTTGCCTGTTGAATAATAGTCTCAGCATGCTGGGAACTGTGTTATACGGGACGCTCGGGCTGGTGTATGTGTATTGTTGGGTTGGTGACAGTGAGATTTGCTCTTGACAGCCAATTTGAGGCTGTAAAATGGAGCGTTTGTCCAGCCCAAACAGAGAGGCTGTTTGATGAGTTCTTTCACAGCTAGCTTCAACACAATGCCTGTGAGTGCTAAAGAGATAAAGAGACACGGCTGAAGCGCAGCTGGGTACAGCGGCACCGCGGCAGACACACAATAACACTGGAAATCAAACTGTCTCCAGTCTCAAACTCTCTCAGCGGCTCTCCCACCATCCGCTCTCTCTCTCGGAGGGATTCGGGCCGATAGTCTGAGCGTGCACAAACACAAATTAATAGCAGGACACTAATTACCATTTAAACAATCAAACCCACCATCTCTCAGAGTAAGCGACCCCGCTCCTGTGAGACGCTAAAGTAAAGATTTATACAGAGCAGATACAGCCGGAAAAACTGACGTCGGGACGAAAGATGTCGCATAATAATCACACTGAGTGTAGCAATACACATAAGACCATGTGAACAATGAGCTTCACAACCAAAACAACCAACTGTGTGTTTGAAATGTATTTAGAAATGTATGATATATGGGAAAAGTCAGCAACAAAATCTGAACTGTCCCATACAGTAAATGTTGTTTCTTATGCTCACATAACAGTAAAAAGCTTGTATATTTCAGCCTGAATGAGCCAATGCACATGTGCAGTCCTAAGCGCGTGTCCAACTGGAAAATGGTTCCTTTATTTAGAAGGCGGGACTTTTTATAAAACGACTCGAGTACATCTAAAGTCTTTGATATGGGTTCCCACAGTCATGGAAAACTTGGACATATCACATAATTTAAAAAATGGTCATTCCAGGCCTCAAAAATCTGAAAATATTATAGATGCTCTTTGTAATAAAAAATTATTATAGCAATCAGGAGCAACTGGAAAAGTGTGGCAACACTGGATGTCAAATTACATTAATGAGAAATATGTGACATAAAAGTCCAATTTGTAAAGACTGCTTAGAAAAGTCAGGACTAACTTGAATAGTAAAAGTTCTTAATTAGTTTTATGATGTTGATGTTGCTCAGATACTGACATACTGTGGGACGAGGTCAAAGACATGATAAAAACAGAAGTACACTGAAAAAAAGAAATTACTCAGAAATTGCTAGTAAATTTCAGTTCCGTGTTGGCCAAGGAGGCCATTCCAGAGAAGTTTGTTTGTCCTGTATTGGCTAGGAAACCGTTTTGTGAATCCCTGCCTCAGCCCTTCATCTCCTGCTCGGTGCACTATAAATTTGGTTGGCCAGTCCAGCCCTGGACAGTCGACCCCTTTGCTCCGTGCAGAACACCCACAATGGCCCCTTATTTCCCGTGGTTCCTCACCCCCTCGGCTCCACCTGGGACCCTTGTCCCTCTGGCTCCGCCTTGGTCAGTCATTGTTCTGCCTGTGCCACAGACTTTCAGGCTTTCAGATGTGCTTCGTCCATCCACCACTTCAGCTCCGTCAGGCTCCGCCTTCCCTCCGGGCAACTGCGGAATTTGCATGTGGTTTAATCAAGTAGGGCCATTTCATCACTTGGCTTGTGGTGTTTGTTTCCCATGCACTCGCAGCACTCCAGTAAATAACAGCGCACAATATGTGGGGGCATGGTGGGGTTTTTGCGAGCCACCCACCAGGAAAAGTTCAGGTGCTCCCGATGGGCTGCCAATCCTGCCAATGCTCAGGCCCTGGGGCTTCAGCCCCACCTTGCCCTTATGTTAAAGTTCCCTCCTGCCCTCCTCTGTTGGACTATTTTGTGTATTTTTATTGATGTTATTAAGGCGAGAGGACGTGCCTCCTAGATGGGGGGGGGGGGTCTGTAATCTTTGTATATTGGGGTGGGTTTTCACTATAGGTTAGTTCAGTTTCCTGAGTTTTCAGTTGGTTACCTTGGTTTTTCAGTGTTTAATTATCAGTTACACCTGTTCTTCATTTCGTTGATTGGTTTGTTCTGTGTATTTAAACCTTGTGTTTCTGTCTGTTCTTTGTCAGTTCTTGTCATGATGTTGTTCTGTTTTGTTTAATAAATATATTGACACTGCTGAAAATAAATCCTTCTCCTCATGTTTGAGCAACTGTTTGTGACAATCACAAAGTCTGCACACTTTTCCACTATTTTCCAATAATTTGTCTTTTGTCATATCTTGCATTAGTCTTCTCTTGCATACCGTCTTAAATGAATCCATGTGAATCCAAATGAATCCATTGATTTATAAAAATAAAATTAGTATAAATGTTGATTTGATTAGATATACTGCTTAATTTAATTTAGACCAACATAAGAAAATTAATTAAGTTAATACAATTAGTTGGAACTACATTAAGCAATGAATCGAACAATAGTAAATAAATAAACTTCTACTGGACAAACATAAGAAAATTACTAAAACAGAAATAATTAAATAAATTTAGTAACACTAACATAATAAAATATAAAATAAATTAAACCTTAGTAATTTAATTAAGTTGGACAAATGTAAGAAAATGGATGTAAGTACCAAAGTTAAGGTAAACATATTATAGTTGATTATTATGACAATCTCAACTAAATTTTAATGAAACATAAAAAAATATATATATATATTGTGTAAAAATGTTCTTAAATAAGGGTAATGAATTCATTTTTTAAAATGTGTATGACTTTTTACAGAGATTATAACATCGTTATTTAGATTTCACAAAAGTCTAACTTTGTGGTATATTTATTTCAGATAAACAGGCCTCCTGACGAACTATGATTGTTCACTTTACATGTCAGTCAGACAGTCTCTTCCTGTCTAAGTGGGCAGTTCTTTTGCAGAATATGTTGCAGTGTGCACCAGACTTGTTGCCAGGAGTCAAAGGTCAAATGTTTTGCATGGTAGTTTTTATTAATGTCTATTTAGCTTAATGAAACCACATCTTCCTGTGCAGGTGGTGTCCAGTAGAAATACTTGGTTCATATCCCACCGGCAGAGGGAGAGCGAGGGGCAAAGGGCGTCTCTTTTTTTAGGTTTTATGGGAAGCTGCACGGATCTCGGAAAGGTGAAGGACAGAGTGGGCAGCCGCTCCATCACTCAGCACAATAAATGGATGCAATCTGTATCCCCATTGTACCGCATTGGCCGTTTTTAAATTCCTCCTCTTTTATCCAAATGAATGATGGACTGTAGTACAGTGAAACGTGCAGCAATATTAATATACATCAGAGGCCAGCGGCCTGCGGTAAATCACCACACTGAGTGCATTTGTTATTTACATGACAAACCCGGCGCAGGGAAGAGGTGCAGACAGCGGATGCCGCTGAGGGAAGTGGACGAACCAATTCAGATTTCAATCCTGAAAGCAGAAGGCCCGAAACACTCAGGGTAATGAAGAGGGGCAGGCGGGCCGGTCCGAACGGGCCGCAGGACTGATGTCTGGTGTCATTTCTAATACCCGCATGCTCTTGTCAGCGTGATCTGACTGTACGTACGGAGGGTTATGCAAACACTTCTCTCTATAAGAGCGCGCTCGTCCTCTGTGAATTACTTTGCATGCTCAGAAGGCTGTAAACAGATCATCACGTTTATGATTCATGGATTCAGATGCTATGCTAAACGTTCTGTCTTCAAATGTGCATTAAGGCACACGCGGTGCTGACAGTTTGGCTCTGTGCTGGAGACAGAGCTGTGTGCAGCGGCAGCGCTGATATAATGAAGATTAAAGTAGACGTTAATGTGTCGAAGAATATTTTATACCTCTACAGATATTTAACATTTATGCATTTGGCAGATGCTTTTATCCAAAGCAACTTACATTCAAGGCTTACACTTTATCAGAAGATGTTTCCATGCACCTAATTTTATGCAAATTTTTGGATATTGCATAAATAACTAATAAATTCCTCATCAGAGGCTGTGGTTGGAAAACTGGACTAACCAGCGGACCAATGGCATCGCAGCATCTCAAATGTTGGTTTGGTGGTTCTGAAACGCCTGAGCCAAAGTCTGTCATCAAAATGATTTGGTCTAAATCCCTCCAGAAGAGTCTCACACGATTGTGTTCCCAAACACCAGCATCTGAACGCAAGAGAACATGACAGCGTTTATTGTGTTTCGTCTGACGCTCTGAGACCAACTCATTTATGATGGAGGAAAAAAGAGCCCGATTGCAGCAACTTCTTCCATTTTTATTACTAGTATTTTGCACCAGTTTCACAGGAAGTGACGATTTTCTTCTCTTGAACACATGGGATGGAAACTCTGCTTTGTGCACAAGTTAAATTCACAACTTAAACAGTTTCAAGCCAAATTAATCAAGCCCATGACCTTGTTGTTACTTTTATTTTATAAAGAGTTTCCTGAGTTCATTAAATTCTTCCTATTTAAATAAGGGACATTATTGTTAACTAAAACTAAAACCATAAAACATTTTCAATACTTGAAATAAAATAAACATTAACTGAAATAAGATAAAATATTAAAAAGCTTAAATTTATTTGATTTCAGTTAGTTCCAAGGCAACATTTCTCATTTTTATTTAGTTTAAGTACTAAAATAACCAACTAACTAAACTATATACACGTTTAAAAAAAATAATAGTGAAAATGACAAAAACACTCAATAAAATCACTAAAACTTTAAATAAAATGAAAATGAAAACAGAAACTATAAATGAAGAGTTCCTATCAATTCACCAATCAATTTTCATGACTCTTCCACAACCTTTACAATTACTGTATAAGGATTTTTCAGAATGATTCTGATTGATTTGCTAAAGCAGTGTTTGTCCTGGTGCTGGTGGCACATGAGCAATGTCTAGCAGAAATTAATATGCACCACAGAAGACTAATACTTGACAAATTTATTTTCTTGACACAAATATCAGTGACTATTCCAGGAATTAAAAAACAAACAAACAACAAAAAAAACATGATTAAAGTCATTACTCACAATTTGTGTTCGTTTTGACCATTTAATTTCCTTTTTGGAAGGAAATACATGTTATTTATCAAACAGAAATGAGATTTGGCTCAGTCTCTCTTTTTTTTATTTGTGGTTTAAAAAAAAGGAAGATGGTCATACAGCATTTACCAGGGTAAGTAAATAATGATGGAACATTCATTTTTGGGAGAACTATCCCTTTAAGAGTGAGTGGTGTTTCCTGACGATATCAGACTGTAAAGACATTGGCAGTGAATTAATGCTGTATAGAAGACGGCACGGTTTGACCAATCAGATGAAAGGGGCGTTTCAGTGCCGCCCACATGTGTCAATAAAATATTGTAGCCATAATCTGATTTGTAAACCACACACAAAAAAGGAAAAAAAAGAAAAAAATCGAGACCAAATCTAATTTTCCGTTTGTCAGAAATAACAACAACAACAACAACAAAGCCCTCTTTTCTTTTGTTGTCATTCCCTTCCAAATAGGAAATGGTCAAAATGCACAAGACCCACACTTTCTTTCATCTGTGGAACACAAAAGGAGAAATTGATCAGAATGTTCAAGCTGCTCTTTTCCTTACGATGACCATGAAGGATCAGTGCTGTCAAAACACCATAAAACTATCATAAAAGTATCATAATTGTCAGACTCTTCTGAAATCAGACAGTGGCTTTGTGTGAGAAAGAGAAATGTTGTGACTGGTTACGACACACACAAACAATGGCATCGAACAGTGACAAAAAAAAAAAAAAAGCTAATGTAGGTCAAAAGATATACCGCTATGATAATTATATGATAGTATTATGGTGCTTTTTGTATTTTTATTTTTATTTTGAGCTTGACAGCATTCTCTCAATGAGAAATCATGCAGCTCAATTTGTCCTTTTGAAGAAGAAAGAAAGTCATACGGGTTTGGCACAATATGAAGGTGAGTAAAAATGGTGAACTGGACATTATAAGCTGTTTTTGTGTGGAAAAGTATCACAAAATGTCTCCTTTTGGTGTACAGCAGAAAAAGTAACAGCATACAGGTGTAAATGATAACAGAATATCCATTTCTGGGTGAATGTCTGTCAGCTGTGGCTTGAATAATAACATTAATTGTATAAGCTAATGCCAGTGTTTGAACTGTCTGTAACATTTGCATTGAAAGCCAGTGTCCAGTGGGTTTTCCTACAGTAACTGTGTCAGAAATGCCTGATGTCCAGGTCAGCACTAGCGGCCATATAAACGCTTCAGCCGTGCTAAGATAGGACCCCGTCAGAGCCGTCTTTAGCTGTCTGCGCACCGCCTGACCTCAAAAGCAATAAATCACACGACACTCACGCTGAATTTGAGAAGGGGTTCACTTGAGCTACGGCGAGTCTCTATGTTGTACAATCAATAGGTATAAAATAAATGGCCCGACGGTTATTCTCCATCTGCTAACCCCCTCTAATAAAATCCCTGTAATGCATATTTCATTTACTTTTATACTTATTGATTAGCTGTAGCCCAGTTACTAAATCACGCACCTATCGATCTCTCAATCGCAGCTCTGTTGGACAGCGTATAACCGCCCATTTGCTGCCCTGATAAAGAGCTCTGCCGTCGAACCCCCACAGTAAATCTTTGCAAACTAACTTTTTAATTCCAAAATCGATGGATGCTTAAACGCCACATTATTTCACTCTCCTCTATCCAGAACAGTATTAAAAGTAATACCCACATGCATTTGTGGATAATGCACGGGGGTCTGGAGAATATCTGTCTGTCTCTGCCTTTCTCTCTCTTTCTGCAGTTTATTTCAGGATCACTGAGATGCTATTATAGAGTTTTTAATCATATTTTGAATTGGACTCATATTTTCTGTTTTCATTTTAATTTTAGTTAAAGTTTTAGTCATTTTTTGTTGTGTTTTTGTCTTTTTAAAAAAAAAAAAAATCTATATAGTTTGGATTAATTTTTATTTCATTTTTAGTTATTTGACTGGACCAAGTTAAAGTAAATAAAAAAATATATATATATACACAAACCGAATTACGGAAATGTTGAGACGTTTTTTAAATTTGAATAAAATGAAAACTAAAAGACTTTTAAATCACATGAGCCAATATTTTATTCACAATAGAACATAGATAACATAACATAAATGTTTAAACTGGAGAAATTTTACACTTTTATCCACTAAATGAGCTCATTTCAAATTTGATGCCTGCTACAGGTCTCCAAAAAGTTGGCACGGGGGCAACAAAAGGCTGAAAAAGCATAATTGATATCAGGTCCGTAACATGATTAGCTGTAAAAGGGATGTCTTAGAGAGGCAGAGTCTCTCAGAGAGATGGGCAGAGGCTCTCCAATCTGTGAAAGAGTGCATAAAAAGATTGTGGAATACTTTAAAAACACTGTTCCTCAACGTCAAATTGCAAAGGCTTTGCAAATCTCATCATCTACAGTGCATAACATCAGAAACTGGAGAAATCTCTGTGCGTAAGGGACAAGGCCGAAGACCTTTATTGGATGTCTGTGGTCTTTGGGCCCTCAGACGACACTGCATCACTCATCTGCATGATTGTGTCAATGACATTACTAAATGGGCCCAGGAATACCTTCAGAAACCACTGTCGGTAAACACAATCCGCCGTGCCATCTGCAGATGCCAACTAAAGCTCTATCATGCAAAAAGGAAGCCATATGTGAACATGGCCCAGAAGCGCTGTCATGTCCTGTGGGCCAAGGCTCATTTAAAATGGACTGTTTCAAAGTGGAAAAGTGTTCTATGTCCTCCAGGATAAAGAGGAGGGAGACCTTCCAGCGTGTTATCAGCGTTCAGTTCAAAAGCCAGCATCTCTGATGGTATGGGGGTGCATAAGTGCATACGGTATGGGCAGCTTGCATGTTTTGGAAGGCACTATGAATGCTGAAAGGTATATAAAGGTTTTAGAGCAACATATGCTCCCCTCCAGACGACCTCTATTTCAGGGAAGGCCTTGTGTATTTCAGCAGGACAATGCAAAACCACATACTGCAGCTATTACAACAGCATGGCTTCGTCGTAGAAGAGTCAGGGTGCTGAATTGGCCTGCCTACAGTCCAGATCTTTCACCTATAAAGAAAAATACGTCAAAGATGACCACAAACTCTTCAGCAGCTGGAAACCTATATCAGGCAAGAATGGGACAAAATTTCAACAACAAAACTCCAGAAACTCATAACCTCGATGCCCAGACGTCTTCACACTGTTTTGAAAAGAAGAGGAGATGCTACACCATGATAAACATGCCCCCGTCCCAACTATTTTGAGACCTGTAGCAGGCATCAAATTTGAAATGAGCTCATTTTGTGCATAAAATTTTAAAAATTCTCAGTTTAAACATTTGTTATGTTATCTATGTTCTATTGTGAATAAAATATTGGCTTGTGTGATTTGAAAGTCTTTTAGTTTTCATTTTATTCAAATTTAAAAAACGTCCCAACACTTCCAGAATTCGGGTTGTAACTGCATTATTCAGTGGCTCAAAGCCTCCGTTATTAGGTCTAAAATGATGTTTTGGAATTAGCAACGGAGGCTTGGGATGAGATACGAAAGAATGTATTCCTATACACGAGTGTTTTAAGGACAAAAACATTCAAATGTCTTGAAATACAACATCTAAACAATGTCTGGTAACCATAGTATAAGTGGGAAATTCATCAATTATTCCTTACATGGCTTGCTGAAGTCTTTTTCTGGGCTTAATTTTATGTTCTAAATAATACAAATCCTAAAGAGAAGATATTTTGTGTGTGTAAAAATATACTATGCAACAAGAAAGTCGTTGTCAAGTTATGATGAGGATGAATTGCAGAGAGGCGAAACGGATCTAAATGCAGCTTAAAACTTAATTATTCAACAAAACAAAAGAATGAAATCCAAAACAAGAAGTAAATGAAACAGTGTGCGCCATACACATCCAACACAAGACAATGAACTAAATACGAAACAGGTGTGAATAAATGAAACAATGAATCACCATGACAACAACTGAACACAAACTGGAAACCATGACAATGGAAGGAAACACTGGAAAAAATGCGATACAAACTAAAAGTCCATGTAAACGAAAACAAACCCAACATAATGTGACAGTGGTGCTATCTTTATTCTGAGCATAAACTCTAATCACAGTGACGTCTGCAGATGGGATTTCTCAAAAATTGTAAAGCAATGTTATCTCCAGATAAACCCATCAAGAATACAGATTAATTCAGTTAATGAAAACTTGTTGATTGAGACGTTTTCTATCAAGGTACTATATCAGTTCAGGAGAACACACAAATCCATTCATGAGAGAATATGATTGCATTATACATGCTGAAAAACAAGACAGCAATATAAAGACTTCCTGCTCCCATGTAACCCATCAATATTCAAGTAATCTTCATAAATGTCCATTTATAAACAGCCCAACATAAAACATATATATCTGGCAGATCCAAACAACCTCTAAGTCCGTCAGAAGAAGATGCTCTTTAACACAGGGAAAAAAACACCACGGTCAATTGTCATTCGGCAGCCGACCCTTTCCAAGCAGATATATCAATTAAAAAAATAAATCAAAAAGGCGGCTTGCACATTCAGATCACCATCTATTTTCATTAGCCTGCAGGCGCAGGAGCTGCGAGAACATCTGAAGATGAATGGATGTATTCAAATGCATCAAAACGGATTAGGCTCCTCTGAGACCTCAATCAATGAACACAAATCAATAATCAATAGGCCACTCACACCAATATACTAACTGCTGACATCAAGATCTCACCATTAAAATGAAGAGCAGGAGGCGGTGGGCCTTCAGACTGTGATATTTCTCGAGTTTAGAAATAAGAAGTCGATTAGGAAAACTTGAGCGTAGAGGCCTTAAGTGATGCACACTTCTGCATTTTAATACGGGAGATGATGGTGAAGTGTTGGCCAGTGAGAGATTGAAGGTTCACACTGACAAATAACAGCTTACTAGAAATGAGTGTAAAACAACTCATATAATAGCAGTTTACAATTACAGACTCAACCAGCATTGAGAGCATACACCGATCAGGCATAACATTATGAGCACTGACAGGTGAGTGAATAACACTGATGATCTCTTCATCACGGCACCTGTTAGTGGGTGGATATATTAGGCAGCAAGTGAACATTTTGTCCTCAAAGTTGATGTGTTAGAAGCAGGAAAAATGGACAAGCATAAGGATTTGAGCGAGTTTGACAAGGACCAAATTGTGATGGCTCGACGACTGGGTCAGAGCATCTCCAAAACTGCAGCTCTTGTGCGGTGTGTTCCCGGTCTGCAGTGGTCAGTATCTATCAAAAGTGCTCCAAGGAAGGAACAGTGGTGAACCGGCGACAGGGTCATGGGCGGCCGAGGCTCATTGATGCACGTGGGGAGCGAAGGCTGGCCCGTGTGGTCCGATCCAACAGACGAGCTACTGTAGCTCAAATTGCTCCAGAAGTTAATGCTGGTTCTGATAGAAAGGTGTCAGAATACACAGTGCATCAGTTTGTTGCGTATGGAGCTGCATAGACACAGACCAGTCAGGGTGACCATGCTGACCCCTGTCCACCGCCGAAAGAGCCAACAGTGGACACGTGAGCATCAGAACTGGACCACGGAGCAATGGAAGAAGGTGTCCTGGTCTGATGAATCACGTTTTCTTTTACATCACGTGGATGGCCGGGTGCGTGTGCGTCTCTTACCTGGGGAACACATGGCATCAGGATACACTATGGGAAGAAGGCAAGCCGGCGGAGGCGGTGTGATGCTTTGGGCAATGTTCTGCTGGGAAACCTTGGGTCCTGCCATCCATGTGGATGTTACTTAGGGTGCTGCTCGTGCAGCGACTGGCAGGGCTGCGTGTGTGCTTCATTTGTATGCTAATGTTTTTTTAAATGTCTTTTATTTGTTTTATCAGTCTACGCATATATTTATGTTGTGTTCGAGACGTTTTTTTTAAGCGAAGATGACAAGTCTGTGGAAGATAGTGTTTTTGATGCTGCTGAATAACTGGGAAAATGCGACCTCAGCTTTGGCGAATGGCGGAGTTTTGGCGAAGAGCGTGCCAGTGATGACCAGGGAGTTCCTGTTGGGTCTGCGTTCGAATGCTGGTGTTGTCGATCCTGCTTGGGATATTCCTGAAGAACGGCCTTCTGCGAGCACTCGGGGCCTGAAAAGGAGAACACAGGAATCGGGGAGGAGTTGGACGCAGGCTAAAGAGAGCTCAAAGATTTACCCCACTGCCTGAAATACTCCTAGGCAATGTACGCTCGCTTCGCCACAAACTTGACGAACTACAAGCCAATGTGAGTTTTATGCACGAATACAGAAACACGCACATGATGGTATTCACCGAAACTTGGCCGCGCTTTACGGATTGAGGGTTTTGGAACACCTATCCGGCTGGAAAAACATATAACAGGGAAAAGACGCGGAGGAGGTGTGTGTGTTTATATTGAGGAAAGTTGGTGTAATACAGCAATAGTACGTTATAAGGTTTGTAATCCGGACACTGAACTTATTGCCGTTTCTGTACGTCCTTTTTATCTCCCTCATGAGTTCCCTCAGCTGTTTTTTATTGTAGTATATATACACCCACGGGCCAGCTTTGATGTGGCTTTTGAGACTGTTTAAAACACCTTGGATGAACTGGATAATTTATCCCCTGATGCACCTAAATTTGTTTTAGGTGATTTTAACAACTGCATTATGGACAAACATCTAAAAGGCTACCATCAATATGTTACATGCGCTACTCGCGCAGCTAAAGTCTTGGACAGATGTTATGGCCCGATTCCAGGAGCTTACAGGTCTCTGTCTCTACCTCCTCTCGGTTCAGCTGATCATAATCTGGTTTTATTGTCTTCTGTGGACATTCCTATTGTAAAGTGAAGAGAGGAGTAATATGTTAAAGAATGGTCACCTTCTAATATTGAAGTTTTGAAGGGTTGTTTTGATTGCACCGATTGTGTTTTTGAACACAAGTTCTGATCTGAACGAACAGGTGCTTACCATTTCTAAATATATTACTTTCTGTGTTGATTCCGTTATACCTACAAAAAAGATCACTTGTATCCTAATAATAAACCTTTGGTCTCGAAGGAGTTAAAGAGTATATTGAATATGAAGAAGAGTATTTCTCGCAGGGACTAATGAGGGGAAGTAAAAAGGGCAATTAAAATTGCTAAAAATAATTATAAAAATAAGATTGAGGGTGTGTTTATGTAAGGCAATCTTAAAGCTGCTTGGAAGGGAATTAAGAATATGGCTGCAGTGAGCACACTAGCATCAAATCAGCATGTATCAATGGAAAATTATGACACTAATTTAATCTTATCTAATGAGTTTAATGAATTTCTTTCTCGTTTCGATACATCATTTGCAGTTGATGAAATAACAGTTTTTAAAGATAATTTGAGTCCTTCTAATAATTTTAAAATTAATCAATTTAACATATTGAGACAGTTGAAGGCCACACCACTTAATAAGGCCCCAGGGCCGGACGGTATATGTGGCAGAACCTTGAATCATTGTGCTGAAGAGCTCCACTTACTTATTCAGTCTTCCCTAGATCTAGGGTTGGTACCTGATCTGTGGAAAAGTTCAATTATTGTACCAATACCTAAAAAAGCTAAGCCAGAATCTTTGAACGACTACCGTCCTATTGCCTTGACTTCCTTGGTCATGAAGGCTTTTGAAAAAGAGATCAAGAAGTATGTAATGACGGTTGCTGGACCAGTCCTAGATCCGTTGCAGTTTGTATATCGCGCTGGGAGAGGCGTAGATGATGCGAAGTTGTTTTTGTTAAATGCTCTTTGTCGTCACCTGGAAAATAGTGGGGCTTTTGCGTGGCTTTTGTTTGTAGACTTCTCGTCTGCATTTAATCTTCTGCAGACTGTTATTTTAGGGCAAAAACTTATTAATCAGTTTAATTTTAATCATGGTAAAGTCTCATGAACTTTTTAAATAAAAAGGGTTAATGGGGTATTATTCGGATATAGTAAATATTTCTATAGGTACACCACAAGGTTGTGTGCTTCTTTCCTTGCTTTCATATTCAGATCAGGAATATGGTTCGGTTTTGTACGATTTTATTTCTTGGTGTAGTAGTATGAAATTAGATCTGAATGTGTCAAAAACCAAAGAGATGATTGTTAATTTTAGTAAAAGAGCACTGGCGCTTCAACCTGTGGTCATTAATGGTACACAAGTGGATGTTGTGGAGGAATATAAGTATGATTTTTGATAACAAGTTGAAGTTTGACCAAAATTCTGATGCAATTATTAAAAAGTCGCAGCAGAGACTGTTTGTGCTGAGAAAGCTTAATTCTTTCACGATATCCTCAGGTCATTTTACAATTCATTAGTTGAAAGTATTTTGTCTTTTTCTTTTATTTGTTGGTTTTCATCACTGTCTACAAAGAACAAAAATCGTTTGCAAGGTATTGTTAATATGTGTTCAAAAATTATGGGAGTTCCTTTACGAAGCCTTACAGCAAGTGTTGAGGATGGCGCACAAAACAATAGGAGATAGCACACATCCGTTGCATTTGGACTTTTAGTGGATGCCCTTGGGGCAACGTTTAAGGACAATTAGATGTTACAAATCCTTATAAATTTACTTTTGTGCCTGAAGCAATTCACTTATGTAATAAACTTGGCTGATTATTATTATTATATTTTCTTTCTTTTTATTATTTATTTATTTTTATGTATTTTGTGTATTTTAATGTATATGTGTTATATATGTGAAGCACCATGAGACTCTAAATTAATTGCCCCTAGGGGATAAATAAAGCTCTAAACTAAACTAAACTTTGACATGTACCACCTACCTAAGCATTGTTGCAGACCATGTACACCCTTTCATGGAAACGGTATTCCCTGGTGGCTGTGGCCTCTTTCAGCAGGATAATGCTCCTGCCACAAAGCAAAAATGGTTCAGGAATGGTTTGAGGAGCACAACAACGAGTTTGAGGTGTTGACTTGGCCTCCAAATTCCCCAGATCTCAATCCAATCGAGCATCTGTGGGATGTGCTGAACAAACAAGTCCGATCCATGGAGGCTCCACCTCACAACTTACAGGACTTAAAGGATCTGCTGCTAACATCTTGGTCCAGATACCACAGCACACCTTCAGGGGTCTAGAGGAGTCCATGCCTCGACGGGTCAGGGCTGTTTTGGCAGCAAAAGGGGGACCAACACAATATTAGGAAGGTGCTCATGTATATGTGTACTTTATGAATCATTTGCACTGTTTGTATTAGTTGTCCATAGTCAGTTGATAATATATTTCTCTGAAAAAAAGTAACTTTTGCTTCAGTGTTCTGTTCTTATATAGTAATCTTTATTTACTTTATTCTCTGAAATTTTTGGGGACACCTATCTATATTGTCAGTAAATCAAATACACCTGGTTTTCACTTAAGAACGCTTATTATAATAAATGGCTATAACTTGCTTAGGGAATGCTAGATGTAGACAAAATTTTATTTGGAAGTCTAAAACATCCAAGTACAACCTTCTGAAGAAAAAAAAAAATCTAAACTTCAGGAGGTTCTGTTTGAGTTCACAGCATAAATAAATAAATAATGCTGGTGTTTTTCTTAAAATTCTGGCAAATTCGTCCATTCCCAGACAAATAAATGTAAAATTGTGTCTTTAAATGAGCTATTGAAACTTCAAATTGATTTTTTTTTTTTCTTTCTTTTTTTTTCTGGTATTTGATGCTGACTAGTATAGGTTAGACAAAATTCAGGAGAGTCAAACTTACTGCAATATGTCATTTTGCTTTTTGCATTTTGATTACACTTCTCAAGTAAATGTATCTTGATTTAAGAATGTTTAGATGTTTGTACTGGAAAACAAGACAGAAATACTTTATTTTGCGAGCAGTGAACAAGACACCCACAGGTAACGCACCGGCTGCATCTACACATATTTCCAAAAGCACAAGTGTTACTGTCTATCGTGGGGCTGGAGAGGTTTAGCCAGAGGCCGGGTCACAGAAACACACTCCTCTTCTCTCCGGAGGCTGGATTTCAGCGGCTTTGGGAACTCAACTCGCCTGCCACGAACCGGTGGGACACATCAGAGACTCCTGGTACGAATCCCCTCTCTTCCACGATCATTTGGGAGTATGATTTATACTTTTTGAAGTGAAAGGGTCTTGAATTCCTCTATAAAGGAATTAAGAGGCGTCCCATGAGCCCGGCATTCTAATGAGAGCACGCTGATGATAGCGGCCACTTTTAATAGACAGAAATTAGTATTCAGCGTGCTTCAAACTCCAATGTGAAGAAAGCTTTCAGGTGCAGAAGAAAGAGGACGGGATGAAAGCGAGCGTTAAAAAGTGCAGCCCACTTCACTCGTGTTGTGTTTCTGCCCGCTTATCAAGGAAAGGGAACGCTTTCTGGAGCGGCCGAGAGAGAGAGAGGGAGAGAATTAACGATGCACGGTAAATACTCACCAAAGGCAAAACGCAGTGAAGGTTTATAGTCTTCAGGCAATTAGACTCTCGGTGATGATGGAGATCCAGATATATACACTGAGAAAACAGGCCGCATTCCCGCAGACACTGACATGCTCTCAAGCGTCTGAGACAACGTCAGTAATCTGAGATTTAAAATAACGTTTGAACCTGGAAATAAACAATTTGTTAGATTTGGAATATTTTTGAACAAAAACCATTTAAAATGAATAAGATATATTTCAGATTGCATTTATAGGTGATTGATATAAAGGCACAATATGTAATTTTCACCTCTAGAGGTCGCTTATTCAAAACAAAGGCGTAGCTTGATGACGCCTTGATTTCGCGGAATCATGGGATGTGTTGTCTTCACGTTTACAGCCGGTGGAAAAGAATCCGACGGGACTCGGGCAGAATCATATTCATGGATGTGATTATTAACATTACTGAAATATGAAGCAGGGTGTGGCTGCTCCCGGCCCCCTTTCCAGAAGAGGGCGGAGCTTTAACAGCTCACACTTCGATTGCTCAACAACAACAAAGCTGGAGAATCTCACGCAGCCAAAATGAGGATTGTCAGTAACGGTGTTCAGCCTTACATTGTTCAAACCGGAGTCGACACTGATGGAGAGACTCAGGAAGAAGTTACAACTTTTAGACGTTTCTGAATGGTTAGTGGATAAATTTATGTAGTTGCTGTGGAGTTGATTCAACTCATCCACTAGCATGTGCTGTCATGTTAATCTTTTGTGCATTGAATGATTCCGTGGATGTTAAAGGTTCTTTGTGAAACCACTGAGGCCAAAAAAGACAGGGACAAACAAGGTAATTATAGTTATCTAACCCTTAAATGAGGTTTTGTTGGTGTAATCTAATTAAGTCAGTTTGACTTGATGTTGTTCAACTGTAAATGTTC
The DNA here is from genome assembly GCF_019924925.1 of Ctenopharyngodon idella. NCBI lineage: Eukaryota > Metazoa > Chordata > Actinopteri > Cypriniformes > Xenocyprididae > Ctenopharyngodon > Ctenopharyngodon idella. The sequence goes on from NC_067236.1 coordinate 33,337,826, forward strand.
TAGGTGTAGACATCCTCTCAGCCCATGGCAGATGAAGCACAGTTAGTGCATGTATGTTGTTCTTTGTTAGATGACAGATCAAACCCTGTTGTCCAAGAGGTCATAGTTTTTGTCCATTCCCAAAGGAGCTGTTGGACATTGCCGTCCTACGCATATCAAAAACACATGCCGCCTCGGTGAAAACTTTTAAGCAGGTCAAATCGGTTAACCTTTCACAGCCTGCCATTCAGGACACACTTCATCTGAAGAGTTAACTAAAGGCTAGACCGTCGATATATTGATCTTTGACAGCAAATCTGTTCAATGGACGTTTCCACACACCAAGGGGACAAGAAAACCTTCAATAAGCATCTCGATGGCGTCTGCGGCGGAGGGTTTTGTGATATGAGAGGCATAAATACGATAGGCGTTCACCTTGCCACTTACCTCAATGATAATTTACGAGACTGAACCGTCTGAATACATAAAAGCGCTGCAAGTCTTTAGTGCGACGGACTCGAATCAATATAAAACAAACCTCACAGTAACTGACACTTCATGTTTCAATATTTCCACAGAAGTCCTTGAAATAATTGAGTGGACATGCAGTTTTGGCAAGGTTGAATATCTCTGTTCTGAATGTGCCACAATAACATATTTTATTAGTAAACATAAGAATAATTTTGAAATTGTTCGTAATATTTCAACTGGACTGAAGCAGCTTCAGTTTACTTGATTATCCAGACATCATTTTATAGAAAAATCATGAGTCAAACATGATCAATCATCAGGCTTTTGAGGAAGGTTATCTTTTCATCTGTCAATCATCATTGTATTGCATTATATGTTTTAAACTACAGAGATTTGATCATAAAACTAAGCATTTAAATATCATCTTACTAAGACATATTATTGGCAGATATTATTTATATGCATTTTATGTAAGTATCTGCTATACTGTTATAAAGATATCACTGATTTACAAGCATCAGAATTTCACCTGCAGATAAATATCAGCATCTGCAACAAACTGCATATTTTTGTTTATTTTGGGCCTCTGAATAAAATTGAGCTGTTTTTTCTACTATATGGGCCAGAATTGGTTCAAAGTCAGAGTTGGAAACATCTTAAAAAAAATGTCTTTTTCCACAAATTTTGTATGTATGCAAGTTATATAATGTCCAAGCTACACATTTCTAGTAATTGTGCAGTTAATTCTGCTATTGTATTTTTAGAAAGTTTTGGAATATTTTTCCTCTCCCCAAATTTGTCACTGAAACACAATAATAAATAGTTTAATAAGAAGGGTCACATTGACCTAATACAATTTTGTTTACATCTACTTTAGAAATATATATTTTTTGCTTTTTTTTTTTTTTTTTTAATTAAAAAACAGTTTTCACAGGTAAATCAATAACAATTAAAATTTTTACAATATTTAAGTGTAATTTATGAGATTTGTTGTATTTTGAATCCAATTTTTCTTTGTAAAAGTCATAAAGTTTATCAAACTGATTTCAAAGTGAAGGATTCATTAGTTTGAACCAAACACTATAATAACATCTTAGTTGATCATTCAGTATGCTTTATTTTTGACAAAACATCCCATGTTTCGGTCGTGACGGCACATTTTCAGTAGTGACAGTAATGTGTTGGTAGTGACCACATCACATTACAGGATTTTAACTCTCATACTAAAACATATTAAAATGCTAATGATTTGCATAATTTTACTAAAATTGTATTTATTTCCCCCAAATAAATGATTATGTGTTCCTTTTGTCACTACTAAAACAATGATGACATGTTTCGGTCGTGACAATTTTAGATATTTTTTCATTCTAGCTCAAAGATGCTAAATGGTTAGCTAACACAGTTCTGAACAGTTGAACACACATAAAAACTAAATTTTATAGAATAACACCCAAAAAAGTTTGTTTAATTGCAGAAAAAGGTGTTCGGTAGTGACGTTCCTTAAAGTTACACACAGATATTCAGACTTTTGAACACATTTAAGTCAAAATGATGGACCTATCTACTCTGAAAGAGGCTATGAGAGGGAGGGACACAGGAATATATATATATATATATATATATATATATTTTTTTTTTTTTTTTTTTTTTTTTAATAATGGAAAAAACTGCAAAAATCATTTCAATATAATTTTCACAAGATTTTTTTTTTTAGATTTTGTTTAATAGATTATGATTTAGATAAATTAAGAATTTGTTTAATAAATTAAGAAAAAGTTTCAGAAATTAGATTTTTCAGACTTTTATTGTATATATCAAGCTTTACAGGGTTAAACTTTCTTCCTGGATCAGCGTTATTTTAGTATCATTGCGATACAATTATAGTTTTTTTTTTCATTTTTATGTTTTATGTTTTCATTTTAATCTTAGTTCTAGTCATTTAGTTTTGTTTTTCCTTATTTATAAATATGTTAGTATTTTACTATTTTTTTTCAATTTTAGTTATTTTTGTACATCAAATTAAACTAAATTTAAATGTCGAAATGATGAAATATTTTATTTCAGTTAAAGTTTGCTTTATTTTAGGTAATATTTTATGTTGGTTAACTTTAATAACCCTGGTTAATGACATCTGTGTGAATCACATGACAAGAATCTCTCTAGCTGACAGTGATCATCACCCAGAAAGACTTTAGATTGACACACATATTAACGAATTAACTCCAAATTAACAACGAGCTTCATGTTTAAACATTCCAGACTCGTACAGCAAAGGTCTGGATGTTCTGGTATAATCCAGTCACCAGCATAACATCAGGACTCATATCAAGAAGTATTTCAATTACCCACTCATGTGGGCCGTGTGTCAAATGGTGTTAAGTGAGGTGTAATTCCTCCGGTTCTGGAGTCAAACGCGGCTCTGACGGTCCCAGACGGCGTGTTCTCCACGGACCTGTCAGTCTCCCACCCAGAAGGCCATGCGTCTCACAGTCAAGGTATAGTGACAACTGTTAAATCGGACGTGGACTAGCACTACTGCGGTTAATGAGATTAGCAGAGCCTTCAGAGCTAATTAGCACTTCGTAACAACCTCTCATTAGCGGCGTGTGGGCCCTCAGCAACCACATGACACTGTGACATCATCAACATCGCCACACAGAACCACACGCCATCATGTTTCAGCAATATCCTTGAACTGAGATTGTAATATGCACCATTAAATTGACAAAAAAAGACAAGTTTCTGATGCTTAAGTCATTTATACATGTAGTGAATGTGTGCAATATTTGTATTGTTTTAATGCTGAAGAAAAATATTTGAAGAATAGTAATTTTTTCATTCTCTTTAGACCTTGATTTAGAAAAACAGATAGATCGATAGATAGATCGATAGATAGATCGATAGATAGATAGATAGATAGATAGATAGATAGATAGATAGATAGATAGATAGTGTGGGTTTGTGAGATTCAAACAAAGAGACGTGAGGAGGAGCAGGTACAGATGAGCGATCCCTCCCATCAGGGTCGTCAGGATGACAGGAACACTCCCTCCTCTCACTCTGTCCGCCGGGAAGGCCGGGATTGGACGGAGCCTCAGGATGTTGATCCACAGAAGCATCTGCTCAGAAGGCTGTCCTGCCCGCAGCACCAGTGCAGCCCGTCCTGACACAGCCCACCTCAGCTACACATACAAGACACATGTGGAGCATTCATGAGTTAATGATCACAATAACCGGCTTGTGTTTTAATATTTGAGCCCAGGGCCGTAGGGAGGGTATCCGGGGCCCGGGGCCTCGGCTGAAGTCACTACTGCCCTGTTTGGGCTAGAAGAAGCTATTGCAGATCAACAACTGACCAAAACCTTATCAGCGCTGCACATGTGAAATAGATGAAGTACTAAAAAAATAAAAATAAAACTGAAATAAAAATAAATTAAAGCTAAACAGAAATATATATATATATATATAAAAATCGAAAAGCACATTAAAAAATTACTAAAATTTAAACTAGAATTAAAATAAATACTGGAAACATGAAAATAAAAGCTAATTCTAAATATCACTGAACTGTACACAGTTTGAATAATTATCACAGTAAAAGCATATAAAAAATGGTTTATATATAAAACACCCATATATGGTCATTTTTAATAAATAACGTGGCCTATTTTTGGATAGAGTCATTTTATTATTTTTTATTTGTAACTTGATGGACTCTATGCAAAAGATCATTCATTAACAACTTTGCATAATTTGATCAAAGATTTTGTGATTATTTATCAATACGACTATGATCATGAGGATGGTCTGAGATTCCTTGAGGCATGCCGAGTTGAACGATATCCATTTTTCTTTGGTCAGCCATTTTGGGTGTCGGCCATTTTGAATTTGGTCATAAAATTCGGTGTTTTACGAATGTTCCGAAACTCGGTATGATTCATCGAGGACATGTTCTGAGAGGACCTGAGAAGTTTTACGTCAGCGCCCCCTAGTGGTCAAGAGATATAATGAAATTTATGAAAATGCTCATAACATATGAAAATTCAACATATTGTCATTTAACTTACATCATTAGATTTGTTGGCTTATGCCGAGTCCTACGATACCAGATTTGCCATATTCTACCATACTTGAATTTTAGTCGAACTCCGAACTTGTCTGATCTGTACGAAATTTGGTATGTAGCATCTACAGACACTCAAGACAAAAAGTTATTCAAATATTTTTGACAGACTCAACCGTTGTTTTATACTGCAAATTTGACTGCAAGCACGCCAAAATGGATATGCAGCTGTATCTTTGCAAAAGTTTTGTGTATTGACACGACACTCGGTACATGTCATCACAGGCATGACTTGAGGGTGCATGCAGAGTTTCGTCATAGCGCCACCTACTGCTCAGAAGTTATAAACCATGTTATTATGTTATAAGTGCTTTAACTGATGTAATTTAAACAGCTTTATCCTAACATCACGATCACAGATGTCCACAAATATTTTCTTTTCTGCCTTTATTCGGCTTGACCCCATAATTGTTGCTTGCAGCTATATTTAACATTATTACTATTATCATAAAATATTAAACTAAATAAAAAATATTATTATTATATTGGTATTCTTGAAAATTCTTTTTTTATATACAGTGAAATAGTACATGATGTGCAGATAATTTTGCTGTGGCGACCCGTAACGGGTGCAGCCAAAAGAAAGAGAGAGTGAGATATTACAACAGTAATATTTGACTATAAACTAAAAATTGAATATTTAAGAATTAATCATGCAGGCCTACATTATGGCACATTCTCTACTGGTTGACACATTTCTACGGTTGCACAGCACATATCACCAAACTGCAAAGCCTTACTAATTACCAACAAAACTTTGACTTTTACTAGGATCTCTAAAAGCCCCTTCAGACGATTAACCACAGCAGACGGGCTGAACTCAGCTTTCTCTCGGTCAGTGAGTGTGATTGACAGGCTGCAGTCGGCCGGTCTCGTCTGCACTGCAGTTTCCTCTGATCACAGATGACCTTGACCGTGAGGACGGCCGGGGTCAGACGCGCGCTGATGCAGGACATGGCCATATTGGGAGCCGCCTGTCTCACAATGCGGCGCTGGCAGCAGATGGGACGCACACGGCCACGCCCGCACACACCCACCAAACAGATGTGAGTGGACGGCTCCGGGGAATACAGCAGCTTAGACCAGCACTTCTGGACAAACTCACACACATACTGCGTACTGCAGCACATCTGCACTCCTGGAGGCCCTTCAGACGCTGATGAATGATGTCTTCACAATCATCTCCCATCAGAACTTCATATTCGAGATTGAAAAGTCTGTGTTTATATCACATAAAGTGGAAGTCCAATGTATTGAGTGTGTTTGTCCAAATTTTTGAAGGCATCATATGATCATTGTTGGTTTAGGATGCCAGAAAGCTTCTGCACACACCCTGGAAGCGATCAATAATCAAAAGTAGTCGAATTGTATCAAACTACATTAGAGTGACATCTGTATCTAGAGAAATCAGGTGAAATTGAATCTTTATTGTGTTTGAGCGTCAAGAGACTCGAGGAGGCGTGTTAAGTTTGAAAAGGGATGATCGTATTGTATAAACAATTAATTAGAAGCACACATTAAGTATTCATCTGTATTAAAGGTGCATTGTGCCTGGAGAGACTCGGAGCCAATATGAAACCGTTTCCATTAAGTACGACCTAATTAATGCCATGCATTATTGACACCAAGATTTTTCGTTCAACTTGCAGGAGTCACCGTTGTCTGTTTGCCCTGACTTTCAAGAAACCTTAAACCTGCTGCTTTCATCCAGGATTGACTTGAGTAAAACTTCTTACTAATGTAATGATAGCAATCACAACCTTGTTTCTGCAACGACATTCAGCATTTCTACTACAACAACGTTTACGTTTTACATGGCGTGAGAAAGCTATGTTTCAATCCAAGTTGAGAATTTAACTTGTGCACAAAAGTGGAATATCGAATAAAACATTTGTGAGCATGTTTCCATCTCATGTGTTCAAGAGAACAAAATCATCACTTTCTGGGAAATTGGCGCAAAATATCAGTACTAAAATTGGAAGTTGCTGCAATTTGGCTCTTTTTTCCTCCATCATAAATGAGTTTGTCTCAGAGATGTTGTCATGTGATTTTGCGTTCGGATGCTGGTGTTTGGGAACACAATCGTGTGAGACGCTTCTGGAGGGAATTAAACCAAATCATTCTGATGACAGACTTTGACTCAGAACCACCAAACCAACATTTGAGATGCTGCGATGCCATTGGTCCGCTGGTTAGTCCAGTTATCCAATCACAGCCTCTGCTGAGGCAACATCACATGAGTTTATTGAGGGATTCATTCAGTAAATGTAGTTTATGCGCATGTCTTCTTATCGGATCAATTGAGCGCATACGTTTTTTTTATGCACATTTGTACAATTTATGCACATCTTGGCATTTCCATCCAGTGTTTTTATGCAATATCCTAAAATTCACATAGATAGCAGGATGAAGACATAACATTAGGTTAAAAAGCTATATCAGAGTGGTCACACTGAAACAGATTTCCAGAAATGAGATCTGAATAGGATTTCACACCACACATGAATGTAGCTCGAAACGGTTTTGTTAAAATCATATTTAATGTGATTTTTTGCCCATTCACACTTGCTAAATATGATCAGATTCCAGTAATATTTGGACTGACAGTCTAAACAAGGCTTTGTAAACATAAAAATAAGTAATAAAGCCTATTTTTTAATTAGAACCATTTATAGGTATTTTTCTGCATTACAACAGAAATGAACAGAGCCCACATCTGCACAAAGGATGACAACTTATTTTAGAGATGTCAAAATTCAACCCATTATAGTTACATGCATTTATGTCACCATAACTTGGTAAAGTTCCTGCTTTTAATTAATTAAGTCGGTATTAACATTATCTAAATCAGAAGACCTCTGGATAGATGACTTTCCTCGTGTGAGCTAATCTCTCTCGCTCTCGCTCTATTGTTTACACGCGTTTTGAGAGGTAAAACCGTCTTCTTAAACAGGATCTAACCATTAGGATATAATCCTGCCGTCTTGAGACTAGTAGCAAGTTTGTGGCTAGATTACTGGCCAACGGAGAGTTAGTGAGCGCTGGATTATTCCCGATTCCAGAACAAAGGCGGCGGAGGGCAATGAAATGAAGGAGGGGGATTGCGGCTGATAACACGCCGCCCCATTCTGAGCCCCTGCCCTCTTCAATGGCTGCGATTAAAAGGTTATTCCAGCCTCCCTCATCTCGGCTAATTGGATTATTTGCAGGGATTTAGGGAAACGAATTTAGGCGAGCAGCTTCCAAAACTCTTTGCCTACTTCTTCGAATGAAGATTATGAAGTTGAGAGGCTGTTAAACACACAGCAGTGGATACTTGAGTATATTCTTGTGACTTTGTTTAAATGCACAAATGTTGCTAAGCTAACAATGCAATAAGAATATTGCAATAAGCAGATTTGCATACATATGCACTGTTCTATGCCATTTTGTAGTACAAATAGTGTGATTAATGTGTTCACACTGAAAATTTTAAATAGAAAAAAAAGCACTTTAAATACCCGGATGATACACTTAATTAACTGAAAAACAATCATCAGACTCTGACGTTGAATGACAAAATAACCTTATAAAGTTCATACACTACACAGTTGAGTATATAACTTGATGTGCTAAAATGGAAATAAAAATGAATAAATCTTATGTTAGTATGTTTTATTTTTACTCAAGAGACTGTTGTCTACATAGGCGGCTTACTAGATTTCAGAACAGACTTCATAAAGATAAAAAATGCACATTTTTTCACTAAACTTCCAGCACATCCTGTCCTAAAGTGTGTTCGTAAGGGTGAAGATGGCCAGCGATTGCAGGTAAGGGGAAGGTTGTTGCGAGCGCAGGTGAGGACCCTCAGCGAGAGCAGACTGAAGGCCAGGTGGTGCGGCCGCCGTCAGGCCAAGAGCAGGTCTAATCAAGGATGTGCAGCCCAGCTGGAGCTGCCAGCAGCTGCTTCACACACTTGGGTTGGCTAAAGACGGGCTGATGGGTGTGCCGTACAGCCGCCGCTACGTTCGGAAGAACATCTGGACTCACTGCATGTGTGTGTGTGTGTGTGTTACGGCCCAAGGGTGGAGCCGGTCCCGGCGTTTTTAAAACCCACTGACTATCCTGATGGACTTCAGCCATATGACACATATCTTTGTCCTCCATTAAACTGTAAAAATTATTTTTCCAAGTTGTAAATCAAACAAAGAGCATGTTTTACAAGACTATTACTATTACTATTTCAGTCACTCTACTTAAAAAAAATTTAATGTGTTGCTTGAGAAAATTTTATAAGCAACTTGCTTGTTTATAAGTGAAAATTGTTTCTACACCATTTTTTTTTTTTCAAGAAAATACTTTGTCTCTTTACTTCAAAATTGTATGCTTAATCAATGTTACTTGTCGTTTTTTTGTAATTATTTGTGAAATTTACTACCAACTTTTGAGTGATTATTTTTGTGTCAAAAAAATATATATATATTTTAGTCTTTCTACTTCAAAATTTCACATTTAATTCATTGCATTACTTCCTGTTTTTCTGTGACTTTTTTTGTGAAATTTACTAGCAATTTATGTGTGAAAATTATTTCTACACCAATTTTTTTTCCAAAGAAAATACTTTACAATCATTCAGTATGTTACTTGCCATTTGTTTGTGATTATTTGTGAATTTTGCTAGCAATTTTTGAGTAAAAATTGTTTCTAGACATTGTAAAAAAGAATTGTTGGTTTAACTTAAAAAAGTAAGTTACCTGGTTGAGTTAAAATTTTGAGTTCATTGAAATTAAAAATTTGAGTTAACACAATGTAGGTGATTGGTTTGATCAACAGAAACTCTAAATATTATGTTATCTGAACTACATTAATTATCTAAGTTGATTTGACAAAAGAAAAAATGTTGTGATAACAAATCATGAAAATATTTTTACAGTGCACCATAGTTTTCAAGAAAATGTTTCAGTGTTCCTACTTCAAAATTTATGTTTAATTCAATGTTACTTGCCATTTATGTGTAATTATTTGTGAAATTTACTTGCAATTTTTGAGTAATTTTTTTGTCAAGAAAATACTATTTCAGTCTTTCTACTTCAAAATGTCAGATTTAATTCAGTGCGTTACTTGCTGTTTCTTTGTAATTATTTGTGAAATTTGCTAGCAATTTATGAGTGAAAATTGTTTCTACACCAATTTTTTTTTTCCTAAGAAAATGCTTTACAATTTATGTTTAATTCAGTATGTTACTTGCTATTTTCTGTGATTATTTGTGAATTTTGCTAGCAATTTCTGAGTGAAAATTGTTCCGTTTTTTTTTTTTTTTCAGTGAAGTATTGAGGATTTATCGCTGAACGCTTTCTCCTCAGCAGTGCATTTAAACAGGTTTAAATCTTAAATAATAAAGCCAACAATTGATTGAGTCACTCTCCAATCCCAGCATGCAACAATCAAGCACATGGGCCACAAGTGAGAAATGATTGACAGAGCGCCACAGTGTTCCCATTTATTTCTTCTCCGGAGCTGTTTTCTGTCAGAGAGCGTATTGATTTTTCCATAAAGTAAGAAAACAAGCGCGGTTGAGGGGCCGTGCCAGGTCAGCACAAATTAAAGCTGAAGATGTAAAGCCCCCTGTCGGCCCATCACTGGCTACAGCTGACGGGGCCTCGCTCTCTTTCAAACAGCACATAATTTGATCATCATAAAGCTAAAGGAGAGAGAAAGACGGCCAGCTGTTGGATTGCAGGCTGTTTAAGGAGACTGACAGGACGGCATGTAAACACACAGATTTTTATTAATCAAAGCCTTTAGTAGTTTTTCTCAATGCTATGAATGCTGATCAGACCAAAAACCTCAACCTGTTCATTGACTCATTTAATGCAATGGAAAAAAAGCTGTAGGATTTACTTTGAAACAATTTTCACTCAAAAATTGCAAGTAAATTACAAATTACTGTGAGCAGCAGTTATCGGGGTTCAAGCACTTTAAGGCTTTAAGCACATAAAAATGCATTATTTTATTTAGCAAGCATGTAAGCACTTAGATCATAGATGAAAGCAAATACAGGCAATTTACTAAGGAAAAATATGGCACCACCTATTGCCTGATCTCCACCACTTTTTTGGGGGTGTCTTCAGAGCATGTCCATACATATGTGTGTCAAATTTGGTGAAAATATCTCATTTCTTTTTGAGGTTATAAACAATTATATATATAAGAGCATAAAAAATGACCCATGAGCGACTTTGATTGGAATTTTTTGCCACTTCATATCAAAATTTTGACATTTAGGCAGTGATGTATAGTTAACGACCTATGGTTTCATATTTCCTACAGCGGTTTCGTCTCGATCGGACTAACGGTTTCGAACATATTTGCAAAAGTGCTAAATCACAACGTTGCACAAACCATAGGGCGAAACCTAGCATATTTAGTATTGTTGGACTTGGAAAGGATTCAGGAGCCTAAGGCGGTGACTCCCGTGAAAATAAGTCAACCACACCCAAAGTTATAAGCATTTAAAAATTTTACTTTACCACTAGGTGGCGCTGGCTTGAAACTTCTCATACCGAGTTTCTTTCCAATTGGCCTCTGTTAACTTTGTCTAAAAGGTGCTCAAATTTCATTGGCCGATGGTGGCCATGTTTTTTGAGATAATCCAATGTCCTCATAGACAGTCATGCCCCCTTGGACCAAGACACTGCATGCCGAGTTGATCGGACTAACGTAGTTAGTCGGTTGTGTAGTTAGAGCCGTTTTCCTTTTTTTTTTTTTTCATGTTATAGTGCCACCAAGTGTTCAATTGCTGTGATTTTTTTAATGTGACCACAGATTGAGCCCCTACACATGTGTACCAAGTTTGGTGAAAATATCTCATTCCGTTCAAGAGTTATAGCCATTTTAGTAAAAGTGGCCCTTCCCATTGCAAATGTTTTGGTGCCCCTTATGGTAACACTTTATAATAACTCACACTATGAAGCATTAGTTAAGCATTAGTAAACAGTCAATTCATCATTTATAAAGCATTAATAGACGCAGTTTATAAATGCACCTTTAAATGCTTTGTTCTTGATTTATAAGCATATCTATAATGTGTTTAATAATTGTATTTTTATACTTTATTAATGATCAATTTATCATTTCTAAATTAAGTATTACGTTATTTACAAACCAGTTATTTAGGAGTTGTCAGTGGTTCAAAAGATCGTTTAGGAAATGTAAGTAAATGATTAATAAACTATTTAAACATACATTTATACATATTATTTAGACATGTAGCAATAGTTACTCAGTGTGTTAATAAATGCTTTATTAATACATATTCCTACTGTAATTCATGATTAATTTGGGTAGTTATAAAACATTTAGTAGTTGTCAGTTAACTATTGTTGTGAGCTCATCTAAAGTGAGGACTACTCATGCCTCGTAAAGCTTTTATAAAGGAGATTTAAAGGCTCGGTGATCTTCTGCACTGCTGTCCTCTAATGATTTAAAGTGAGTACTGAGGTAGTTTTGACACTGTGAAATATTTTATTACATTATTAATGTTTTATAAAAACATTATTTGTTGTATTTTGGCACTCCTGTAATCCAGTGTTGGCACTGGTAAAATTTTATTCAGCAATGTTTACACTTTACAGAAATGTATTTTTAGATCAGATTGCAAAAGCTTAGTTTAATTTTACTGCACAGTTATGTTTTCTGGAGGAGTACAGGGATTTTTACTTTCTGTGAAATTGCAGAGGTTTACTTTTAATTTTATATCAAGTTACCCATCGTAAAGTTTCATTTTTTTCCTTGAAATAAATATTTCTATGTTCTGTATCCTTTAAATCTCCTTTATAAAGCTTTACGAGGCATGAATAGTCCTCACTTTAGATGAGCTCACAACAATAGTTAACTGACAACTACTAAATGTTTTATAACTACCTGAATTAATCAATGAATTACAGTAGGAATATGTATTAATAAAGCATTTATTAACACACTGAGTAACTATTACTATATGTCTAAATAATAAGATGTATAAATGTATGTTTAAATAGTTTATTAATCATTTACTTACATTTCCTAAACAATCTTATGAACCACTGACAACTCCTAAAGAACTGGTTTGTAAATAATGTAATACTTAATTTAGAAATGATAAACTGATCATTAATAAAGTATGAAAATACAATTATTAAACACATTATAGATATGCTTATAAATCAAGAACAAAGAATTTATAGGTGTATTTATAAACTGCTTATTAATGTCTATTAAGGCTTTATAAATGATGAACTAACGATTTACTAATGCTTAACTAATGCTTCATAGCGTGAGTTATTCTGAAGTGTTACCGATATTAAAATAATTTATTGGGGAAAAAAAAATAGTATTTTATTACATTGGACAATATGAACAGATGCAAGTACTAAATATCTGAGAAATGCAAAACTAAAATTTTGTAAAACAATAAAATTTCAAATTTTGAAAAAAAAAAAAAAATACATTTTTTAGATTTTTTTAAAAGTCACATAAAGATCAGCATGTCACATGTACAAACCACCAGGTCACCGTCCAACACACACACACACATACACACACACACACACACACACACACACACACACCACAATACTAAATTACGTCATTCTGATTAATTATGATTGACTGAACCTCCTGTACTCATAACTGATCGCCATCAATTTTCTTTTTAGTAGTTTTTGATGCGAGCTGATTACTGCCTAAAGGCAACAAGTAACAATGAATTTCCCCTGCTGATCTGCACAGCAACAGCAGAATCATTCATGTTTAATACCAAGTTAATAAGTGAATTATGACCTATATGAATCACTTTATGATAAGGCCACACTGAATACTTACGACAAGATTAAGGCTAGCTGCTAGATCATTTTAAATGTCACCCTATTTAACTGCGGCTGCCAAACTTATATTGCAGGACTGGTTACTTAAGGTGACAAGTCAAGAGAATATCACAGAGAAATTTATTTTCTTCTTACTGCATAACCAAAAACCATGTCTATTTATCGTGATTTTAGCTTTTTGTTTTTGCTTCTTTTCAGCGCATCAGCTCATTTTTAAACCTTTCTACTGTTAGTCAGTTCTGTGGCGCAGTAAAGGCTGTAGGTTGGTGTTAATGGGGATATTTTGAAATCAATCTAAATATACTCTAACTACAAACTGGAGTCACTTGATACAGCTGTTCTTGTATTAGTACTGCACATCCAGTCGTACATATGTCACTTTTTTTAAACATAAACATAAATTTAAACAAAACTTTTTTTAATATTTAAACTCCAACTGTGCTGCAGCTCTCAGGAGAAACTTAACAAAATGTACATTAGTGGCCAAAAGTGATGTCTGAAAATTGACATATTCACCCCTTTTTAAATATATTATTAAAATATTTTGAAGTCAATTATTTTATTTGTGATAACATAATGAAACATGCCAAATTGTACAGACAATGTTTGGTCAGGCTGTCATATAAATAAATTATAAACACACATGCAAAAACTTTTTTTTCATAGTAAAATAAAACCTGTAGCTCGGGTTTGCCTTTTTATTTGCCAAATAATTTTGCCCGATAAATATCTTAACCAAGTTTAGTATTTTGTTCTTCTCTCATATTTAAATTATTTTAAAAATATAGAATAATTTCCTCATATTTAGATGATTTAATCAAACTTGTAGGTTTATTAAAAACAAATAAGTAGTGGCCATCACTTTTGGCCACTACTGTAGGTACACTCTAAACAATGCTGGGTTAAAAACAACCCAAGTTGGATTGAAAATGGACAAACCCAGCAATTGGGTTGTTTTAACCCAGCGGTTGGGTTAAATGTTTGCTATTGTTTAAAAATGACTGTATTTCTTGCTTAAAATGAACCCAAAATATGTTGGAAATTAACATTTATTAATATGTTTAATAAATGAACATTTATTGATTAGTTTAATGAATAATAATTAAATAATTAAATTGCTTATTAATAAATGTTCACCTTTTGATTATTATTGTTGCCTCTAGTAATGATGTGTCTGATTTTTAATTCCCAACATATTTTGGGTTCATTTTAATCCAGACATATAGTAATTTTTAAACTATAATTAATAGTTGGGTTAAATAAAACTACCCAGCAGGTTGAGCAAACATTTAACCCAACCGCTGGGTTTGTCCATTTTCAACCCAACTTGGGTTGTTTTTAACACAGCATTTTTTACAGTGTAGGTATTATCATGTTGTCTTTTGTTCAGTTCTCTGATGAATGAAAACAAATTTGACTAAAAAGCACAAGACCTTCATTAAAACATTTAAAACATGATTAAAAGAAAAATAAAATTGCTCCAAAACGGGCCAAAAAAAATTAATTTATTCATGTCGCAGATACGTTTCTTCAAAGCGACTTGCATTGCATGTATACTGTACATTTTATGAGTTTATTTTTTAAATTATTATTATTATTATTATGCATTCCCTGGGGATTGGACATATCCACAATGTTGACATTTCTTGTGGCGTTCCACAGGGGTCTGTTATAGGGCCTCTGCTCTTTACATACAATATAGATTCAGAAAGAGCTTTATTGCCAAGTGTGTTTGCACACACAAGGACTTTTTCTTGGTACTGAAGCTTCCAGTGCAAACATGCAAACACAGCAAGAGACATAGTAATAACATTTAAGAAATAAAATATAAAAGTATAAAGACACAGGTTTACTCAGATTCTGAACATATTTAGAGTTTCATGAATCCTGGATGAGGCAGATGACTGTGGTGTCATCTGCAAACTTGAGGAGCTTAACAGAGGGGTCTTCTGAAGTGGAGGTAATTGTCACATTCTCCAGTCACGGAACTACATTTCCCAGCATTCCTCCTGGTCCCCACCTGCATCACCACAACCGCTGCTGACTCGTTTTACACTACCCTGTTTGAACTTACCAGAGTACTTACCTGTGAACTATCCTGTTTTCGTGTCATCTTCCGTCTTCATTGTTCCCTGTTGTACCTGCATCACAAAAGGACTTTTATTATTCAAGTTAAGTTGTCAGCAATCCTCAGAATTCCATTACTCTCCCGCTGCTATCGCTTGTGCACCGCTTTCCCGACCAATAGACCACTGTTTTGGAAATTACCTTTGTGTATCCTCTTCTGTTGCTGACAGTAATGTAATCAAGAAGTTTTCAAGTATTTTTCAAATTGATACAAATGATTTTAGACATTTTGTAATTAAAAATTGAATTGAAAGCAGAAAAAAGGCTGAAATATTGACAAGTCCGTAACAAAACTCCTGCACATTATTTTCAGAAACACTGTGAAAGTTAGGCCTTTTTCATCTCAAGGTGAAGCAAAAGCACTTGTCCACGCGCTTGTTAGTAGAATTGATTATTGTAATGCGCGACTCAGACTAAATCCCCTTCAGCTCGTTCTAAATGCAGCAGCAGGGATCCTAACAACAACACAGAAGCGGGAACATCACCGCTTATTCAGAAGAACTTTACTGATTACCTCCTATGCTTGCTTGTTGTTAAAAGACTCATATCATGGAAG
Source organism: Ctenopharyngodon idella (assembly GCF_019924925.1). NCBI lineage: Eukaryota > Metazoa > Chordata > Actinopteri > Cypriniformes > Xenocyprididae > Ctenopharyngodon > Ctenopharyngodon idella. The sequence goes on from NC_067236.1 coordinate 33,353,928, forward strand.
AGACTGAAAATACTTTGATGTTCTGTGTAGAAATACTCAATTTGCTGAACACATTTCCAAATGAGTGGCCAAGTTTACACGTCAAGGAAACTTGTTCAATCCAGTCACAGTGAGGTAATAATGAGGAGGATAGATACTCTTATTCCAAAACAGCAGAAGAACTAATGATAAGAATTAAATGTGTGAAAGCTTAAGCTTTTTCTGCTGCTGCTCTTCAGATCCTTCTGAAGGATCTCAACATTACAAACCAGCAACTCAAGATTATTTTGAACAAGATCTGATATGACTCAACCAATGGCGTGAGCTTGGGGCGGGACTATCTGTTTCACTGACCAATGGCAGTGGAGAAACATGGGGGTGTTTACTAGGATGAATTGTAATTTATGAATAAAATCCCCTGCAGGGTTATTATTGTCAACTAAAATCATAAATTATTATTACTTGAAATAAATTAAACATTAACTCAAATAAAATAAGACTTACTTTATTTCAGCTATAGTTGCCAAGTCAACATTTCTCTGTTTAAGTTGTACTAAAATTAGTGTTCAACAATTTTATCCCTTAAAACTCATCTTTAATCACCAAAATGACATATTTAAAAGTTTTTTCTGTTAAAAAAATTTCTTCATGACTTAAAATAGCTTGAATGTAACTCTACACCCTTGCTTCATTTAGTATACGGTGATCTATGAATATGCAAATTAGCCCCGCCTCCACTCACTCACGAGCCCAGAGATCCACTCGGTCAACTTCCTGAGGTAAACGCTGCACAATGGTACTGCTTTTTACAACGCCAGACACATAACGCTAATTAATATGATTATCCTTTTGCTTGACTACGTTATCAAACGGCTAATAATGTGTTGCTAATGTTACACAAACCATATTCCCGTTCGCAAGTCAGACAGCTGTCTTCGAACAATCAGCATCCTTAGACACACCTTGAACGAATTGAGAAAGGCATATAGTTCATCATAACATCTTAATATATACATCATACATCCGCTATATTGCTAAATCTACCTGATTTTTCATATTAACAGAAAAACATACCGGGATAACCTTCTCTCGAAACTCCCTTGCTTCAGAGCAGTTAATGATATGCTAAAGCCCGCCCACACGTTGACGTGATTGGTTACAAGGTAATTTGTGACGTCAGAAACACCAGCGATTTCTGACTTCGTTTTTGAGACTGTCTTTTTTCACTGCAGTTTTAAAGAGAAAATACTCAGCAATGGTGTTGACTGAAGAATTTGCACATGGTTTGTCTTAAAGCATATTAAAAACACCACATAGACATATACAAACAACATTAAAAACTTGATTTTCACCACAGGAGGACTTTAATATACATATTAAAAATAATAATAAAATTAAGAGGAATGACTAAAACTTTAATATTAAAATAACAATAGAAAATAAATTTAAATCTAATTCAAAATATGAACAAAAACTCTAATATATGAATGATACTAAAATAACTCTGGCCCCCTGTGCACCGTTCTACAAAAAAAATAAAGATTTTAAAGAGAGAAAAAAAAATACAACGCAACTGAAAGCAGAGAAAAAAATTAAGTAAAGCAGAGTGGTTAACAAGAGCACAAAGCACATTTAATCGGTCTCATCTTCCTCTTAATATTTGCAAATTTCCCTTCGGGCTCCTGGGGAAAGGCCTCACAGCGCAGCTGAGCTCTTATCTGTCCCCTCCACATTTAGCAGCGCGGCGCGGCTCCCTCAGTACCCGGCCCTCAGGCCGCCGCTCACCAAAGCCTGAGGGACGCGCGGGGTCCGGGGCCCTCATTGTTCAGGGAAGCTGGAGCACCAAGGCAGACGCCTGACTTAAAACACTGAGGGACAAGCACTCAGAACAAGCGATTCATAACCAAACGTATCAGAAAAGTGTCTCTTTCAGCGCTAACAATTAACAGTTTAGAAACCGGCCCCTCTCAGGACATACAGTTTCAGGAAATGTGTCTTAAGACACTTAAAATTCATTCTTTGTTCCGTCCTGCCAATTTCTCTGCTTTGTATTGTCTGGATTCTGGTTCATTTTCATTTATTCTGCCATTCATGACTCCTCTCGTGGGGACGTTTGTTTCGAGGGGTTCATTTCTGTAGTTATCAGCATTCGTCTGTGGTTCTTCTCTGCTTTGAACGGAGATGAGAAGATAAACTTTGCAATATGTACAACCACTAATATTTCATAATTTCACATAAAATCTAATATCCCATAGGAAGGAAAACTCCTAACCTTCTGCTTATGTCTTTTTCTGCTTCTCACATGCATCTCCACTGGAGTTTCAGAAGAGGTCTCAACAACTGTGCTCAGATTTACCAGGACATCAAAAGTCAAAATGAACTTGAATATTTCTCATCAAATTATCCAGTTCAAATGATCTGAGCTTGACTTCATTCATAGCTCTGTACTCTTACTGTATGACAACTATTGGTTCATTTGTGTCATTTTTATTTGAGGAGAAACATCTGAGACAAAGTTAACTGGCAATATATTTAATTGAGCCATAACTAAAATCTCTGTGGTTTTAAAACATATAATGCAATACAATGATGATTGAGAGATGAACAAATAAACCTTCCTCAAAAGATGATCATCATATTTGATTCTCATGATTTTTCTATAAAATGATGTCTGGATAATCAAGTAAACCAAAGCTGCTTCAGTCAAGTTGAAATATTATAAAATAATAAAATAAGTGCAGATTTCACAGCAGAAAGACATGTGAAGAAAGATCTTTTACTTGATAAAAAAAGTTTAAACTATCAATCAGACGACAGAAGGACTTGTGTGTGACAGGTTTAACAGATCATGTTGATCATTTTGTGTTTAGACTTCATAGTGTTAATACAGAACTGATGGTGTGACTATATCAGTTATTTAAGTCTTCAAATGTGCAGTTTTTGGCAACATGGGAAAGAGTTTAAGAGCATCATGGGGTGAGAAACTTTTAACCAGAACCAGAGATACATCATTTCAAAATACACGACTCGTGTCTCATTCACTCGCAATCAATTATGTTTAATAAAAAAAACATAATTGACTTCCACACACAGGAAAGAGGCTATCGATAATGAAAGCCAGAGCAAATTCCAAGATTGACATCAAAGTAGGGAAAATACTACTCGGCCTGGAACAAAAACAGGAGTGTGGAGAAGCGCTGAGAGCGTAGCGGCTGGAATAATGGATAAAGTCCAAGGGAGCTATATCTTCCCCGGGCAGGAAGTCACTGGGGATGCCAACGCGGCCCGGCAGAAATGAAACACCTATCTGCCGCGAGAGTGACTGCTCCATCCTATTTGATTTGGCTCTCCTATCATCTCTTAAGAAGATGTCAGCCATGCTCCATCTATTGCTCCCGGCCTTTATCAAGCGCAAGACACTCGGCGGCTGCATTTCAATGGCTTTCAGAGAGCAACACTAAAGAATAAGTGCTCTGTGATAAAAAGGTAGTTGTTAAATAGATCTGTCTATTTGTATGGTAATAATGATGGCTTTAAGAGCCGCCGTGCTGCGACTCGTGGAACAAGGAAGCGGATTTGTATGCAGGTGTTGTGTGGTGGCCTGACTTTTTCAACGACCTTGTGAAACTTTCATATGTAAAGAATGAAGCTGATTTCTTCTTCTTCTTCTTCTCTGTGTATATTTGTGCCAGATCTACACTAGCAGTAGCTGAGCTAACAGGGAATGTTCTAGAAAGGTTCTCTCAAAGTGATAAACAAACGTTCAACCAGTAATGTTAATAGAACGTTGTCTGACCTTTAATGAAGTTCTCAAAACTTTAGCACATGTGGAAACACTTTAGGGTCCAATTCTCACTATGAACTAGTTGTTTATTAGCATGCATGCAGAGGTGGAAAGTAACTAATTACAAATACTTTTGTTAAAGAACATTTTTCAGTTTTTATAATTAAATTGTGGTACTTTTACTTGAGTTGAAGAAAAATAAAGTATTCAACTTCGCTACTTTTATTTTTCAGCAAAAGTACAAAGTACTTTGACAAAGGTGCTGATGGAGCAATAGGACGAGCTGACACTTTTCAAACTACTGCGGTGGAACTCTGCGCTTCAGCCAATCACAGACAGGACTGACTCTGGTGATGAACCAATCAAAACATCCAGTTCAGCTGGGGGGCGGGGCATTCAAACCGTGCTTTGACATTCAGTCACTGGTATCGCTAACATTTCAATATTTTAGTGAATCTAAGTGAGCTATGCTCATATTCTGATTTTAAATTGTAACTTTGGCAGCTCCTGAAATGGGTCATACCACTGATATTACCAGAGCACTGAGCAGTCGAAGTAAATAGAAAACTCGGCTCATATAAGGACGCAGTTATTGTAGGGATGGAGCAAGAACAATGTAAGTGTCTAAAATGCATGCACACAGTTCAGTTGAATGGTAAAGCTTGCCCACTTTAACAATGCAGTTAAACTAAATGTACGAAGCTGAAATAACCTCAACATTAGCAGCAACAGTGAAATAAGACTGCATGATTTATCTGTCAATCAGATGCACATTAAAGTGTAGTTTGTTACTATAGCAACAGTGGGCTCCCAGCACAATCACAATAATTTATGAGAGTAATATCATGTTTTGCTCCAAAATCATCACTGTATAGCCTATATATACAACTTTTGTGGTCCATGTTGCTTCTTAACACAAAGTGAGACAGAAAATATATTACGTTATAAAACACGAGTCATGATAAAATAGCCATAAGAAGCAGCTAAAGTGACATGGTTGTTTCAGCAAATACATTTTTAAAGATGTTTGCTTTGTTAACAATATGGGTTAGGTTTAGGTGGGTTTATTGTATGGGGTACGTTATTTTCAAACACCATTGAGCATTAAGTTTTTTTCTTTTCTTTTCTTTTTTTTTTTTTTTTTTTCTGAGCAACATACACAAAAGTAAAGACTCAAAACTCCAAAACTTTAGCAAGGAGAGTCAAAAGGTAGGTATTGTTTGATAAACACTTTTTAATTTTTTAGAAAATATAAATTACATTACATTTGGATATTGTCATGCTGAGAAACTGCTGATAAAAGACAAAATATATATATAATTTTTATTATAATTTTTCAATTTTTTTTTTTGAAAAAAAAATTTTTTTTGGTGATGCTCTCCTACATGTGAGCTGCATCTGGTTAAAATTTTGTGGTGATAGCATAGCATAAAGTATAGATGAATGAAGTATTATCCATTTTTCACAGCTAGATGGCGCCCACAGGCGGTAAACTCTGGTTTAGAGGCACTTCTCAGCACTTGTTAGGAGTTTATCAAAATGCTTAGATGCATTAAAAAGCTGAGTTTCTAAGCTTTAAGATGATACCTATTTTGTGTTATTCCACGTTGGAAAACGAACATGGATGGTTCCGGGAACATTGGATACACACTGCGTCCCAGAAAGATAAGAGACATGTTTTTAGCCAAGTATGTTACATCATTCCGTGAGTAATATCTTGTGATCTCCGCAATATATTATGTTGATTTTGGGTTCGTTTTAATCATAAGAAACTGTTTTAAATGATACTGTGCCATTTTCTATGACCTATGCATTTTCTATGCATTTTTCATGAAGTTATGAGCATGTGAAATCTATATATTTGTATTCAGTTAGCGGCTGTGCTGTTTTTGTTGTAAATGCATATTACTCAGACTCATTAGAGGGTGAAAACAACACAACAGGAGCATGAGGGAGGCTTAATCTGAACATGTAAAGTCTCTGGTTTTGTATGCAAAAAGAATTATTGTGCTACCTGTATGGGTTCAGTTTTTATTGGCTCTTAAACAGAGACACGCAAACTAAAGTGCCGATGCTCCATACGGGTTAAGGGTTAAGCGGACATTTAATTTCCGAACTGCAGCGATATGTACAACAACCACCAAAACAAAGCGTCGCCATATTCACATTCATCTTTTTCAGATAAAACTGCTTTTAGCGACACTCAATGGACATTTCACCTTGAAAGTGTTGCAAAACATGCAAGAAGCAAATTCATATCATTTTGCAGAAATGCCTTCACAAGCACATTTTTCCAGTTTTCCTGGGTTGGAAAATTCTATTCTCTCCATCCACTGTAATGGATGCTTTTACACTAAAGAACGGTGTGGAATCCCGAGCATCTCTGCAAGTGCAACTGCATCGCGTCTCCTCTGCGCTCGCCTCCTATGTGGCTCGCCGCTTTCCATTTATCTGCCCGTATGACTATAAAAATCCGTCAGGGCCGAGCAGAGATTGGGGTTTTCTCGTTCCTGTGGGCTCTGGGCCTGTAATGCAGAAGTCTGTTTTTATTATTCTTGCTAAAGGAACACTATTTCATCAAGCGTCGGATTCCGGCAGCAGAGCGGAGAGGAGATAGAGCCGGCGCTCGGGCTATATTTCTTCCAATCAAACATCCTGTGGCGGGGAAAAAAATGAGTGGGCGCCATCAAAGCCCAGAATAATGCTGCCACCTTTTATGTAAAAGGAAAGGACTGATGGACAAATACAGGAAGGAACGACAAGTTTAATGACGTGTGTTGAGGGGGCCCGAGATTGGAAAAGTGACAGGGAGAAGCGGCCTCCTTGGCGGAATATAAATTGTGGGGGGCCCGCCGTAAAAAGGCTTTTATCTGGAGTGAATATGGGACGTAATGCTCGGGTCAGGGTTAAGTCATTTTCTCCGGCGAGTTAAGCGAATAATGAAAGCGAGTCGGCGAGGAGAAGGAGCAGTGCCTGCGCCAGTTTGTCTTCATTTATTATGCCAAATCTCGTGATTTTGGCGTGGCGGCACAGGGTGCGGCGACTCGCGCCGGTGGACGACGTATCGCTTAATTTACACAAGGTAATGAAAGCGGGGAACGGGAGGACAAAACAATTTACCTGCTGACACGGGAAGCGGTGATTTGCGAACACGGGGGTTAGCAGAGGAGCGGGCAGAGGGCCAGGAGGAGGAAGAGGAAGACGGGCCCAGGCGATAAAGATAGGGAGCGCTTGGAGTTCTGTGTGTGTGTGTGTGTGTGTGTGTGTGTGTGTGATCACAGCTGTGATGATGGTCCCACACACACTATAAGTGGGCTGTACACAAATGTGTCAGGTATGACTGGTGCCTTTAAGGAAGGGTGATTTTTGAAGCTTTTAAAATTTTTGTGGAATATTATAGTGTTTATTCTAAATGATTTATCGGAGCACATCATTATTGTTTTAAATTCATGTGTCTCGTAATCTTGAATCAGAATATCTTCCCTCCCTCTTGCAGCATCTCTCCTCTGATGACGAGGGCGGGGCAACCTGTCACTCACATGAGATCCACCAATAGCAAACCACAACCATCCAATCAATTCCCCACAGACAAAATCAAGCCCCGCCCTACATTTGTTCTTGTTCCAGAAGCGTTTCACTCGGATATACGGCAAAATAGGGGAGAAAAGACTAGAGCAACTTGCTGAATTTAAACGTAAAATTTTAACTTTAAATTTTAACTTTAAATTTTAAGTCAAATCAGTGTTTTCTTTAAATAAATTTGATTAATGATCTAATGTAAATGGCAAAAAAGTACACACTTTTTCATGTTTTTAATAGAATTACTTTAAATAGAATTGACCAAGCCTCCAAGCCTACTAATTCTAAAGGCCGGAACACACCAAGCCGACGGTCGATCGTCGGGGCAGTTTTTGTTCGTCGGCCGACTAAGTTTTCTCAGTGTGTTCCGCACCGTTGGCTGAAGTTGGTCCTCGTCGGCTTTTTTTAGGCTGATTCGAAATGTTGAATCGGCGTCGGAGCTCGTCGGTCCGTCGGGCCATCTGATCATTCTGATTGGCCATTCAGCTACTGCCACCTGCTGGTACGGAAATGCATTTCATCTTGCGCAGGCGCAGAATGACGTGCTACTTGGCCGTCGGGTGTTGAGCGTTGGTGTGTTCCGGCCTTAAAACGTCACTTGAGTCCCTCCATTGAAACTCATTGTATTTTGTACAGTATTATTGAGAGAGAGAGAGAGAGAGAGAGATCCCCTGAGCGAGCATTACCTGTTTCTGATATAACATTCATTCTTCAGGTCGATGTCCATAATATTATATCCATTATAAAAATCAGTTTGAATGTCTGCTGAGGAAAGCAATCTTTGTATTTTCCATAACAGCACTGAAAAAACTTCCTTTGTTTACAAAAGTCCCTTTCAATTTAAAAGTCTCTTGCGACTGACTCACATGTAAAGCTTGCTGCCATCTAATGGCGTATTAATTTATGTTTCACTCAATCCATATTAAGCACAAATGGACCTTTTTTTTAATAGCAAATACAACTTAATAATTTTTATTGAACAACAATATTTAAATTAACAACTATAGCCAATATAAATGACAATAGGAAATAAACACAATTGTACAATTCAGTTAAACGTACAAAAGCAGTGCCTCACAGGATGTGTTAAATATAGCCTTAATATTAAATTATTAAATTTAACATAGCCCAATTCTATTTGCTCAGGAACAAGTAATAATTAATAAGACCAAAGATTGCCCGTTTTATGTACCCAAAATGAATTATATCTCGTTTAACCACTATAAAAGGCAGTGGCAAATCCGTGAAGCACTGGCCGAGATGAAGCTGTTCTCGGCGGGTACTCGAGCACTGAACGACCACTGACGGCCTGGAGCTCACATCTCCAAAAACGTCTAAACAAATTATAAAATAGGTGCTATGATTAAATATGAGTCACATATTTCAGGTCTAAACAACTACATTCCCTCCTAAAAAACTCTTAAAACTACAGTTTGTGGTACAATAAGTGTAGTATTTGTAAAAAAATATATGGTGGATTTGCTCGACCGCTTGACAGTCGCTTCAAGCGGAGTGATACAAACGGTGAAAAGGTAGGAGTGCTGTTATCACTAGAATATCACATGGCTCTCAGCCAATCAGATTCAAGAACCAGAAAGAACTGTTATATAAATAAAAGCTTTAGAATTTATAAATAAGAAAAATAAGCTTAAGAATTTAGAAAGCTTTAAATTTGCTGCTGAACTTCATTTAAACCAGGTTGGATTTTGTCAACTCTATACTCTGAAACTTGTTCAACTAGCTTTGTTCAACAGGTCACTGGTTCTCTGTCACACACACACACACACACACACACACACACATACGGAGAGAGAGAGAGAGAAGACCAATCAAGATTTAATGGACAGCAGAACTGAAGGATCCAGAGCAGCAATCAAAGACAGAAGCCGCAGCTCTCAGGCTCTCTAAGAGTCGTCTATGAGAGACGGCCGTAATTACCATCAACACACGCAACAGGTATTTTTATCCCTGGAGCAGCTCTAGTGCCTCACAGCTATATCCCTGATCAAGACCCGAGTACAAATCTGAAATTACTGTGCTGACGTTTAAAGACACAACCGGCAATTACTGAACCCAGCCCACTTTAACTCCAGGAATTACAAACTAATGGATTAACTGACTGTTACTAACGCTCACTTCTACCAACTATGAGTATCAGCTATGATAAATACATTATCCTCATGCTCCACACCTGTATGCCGTTCATCTTCAGTGGAACACCAAAGGAGATGTTGGTCTGAATGGTCTGTACCTCACATTCAGAAGAGTGCAATAGAGTGAAACAGTCAGGTTTGGGAAATAAAAACATTTTCTCCATATGTGAATTGATTTTTAATGATAACTTATAAACCCTAAAAGACAGACCTGCTGTGAGCTACGAGGTTGGTATGTGTGTGTGTGTGTTGAAGCCATTTGTTTGCATAATTCAACTTGTTTTATAAATAATTGTGACAGCTGAATTTGTGGTAAAAATCTACATTACTCATAATGCTGTACAGAGAATTCCACCAATCAGAGAGTCACAGTGAGCAAATCACTCCATGAAGCACTGTGAATGAAGTAATCAAGTCAGTACTGAAATACTGAAATATTTGTGTATATATACTCACAGGGCTTGACATTAACACCTTCCAATCCGCCAAATGCGGGTGTATTTCAGCAGTGGCGTGTAACACTCCTACTAGCCACTTTGGCGGGTTGAATTTTATAATATATACATGTTTCAATTGTAGACTTTTAAAAAGGCATCTGAAATCATAAACTAAGTGCAATGTAGTGTTGTCAAAAGTAGATTTTTCAATACATATCGATACTGAAATATCTGAAACGCTCCCGATACTTATTTTCCACAGAACAGACACACTATATCAGCAGTGGAAAGAGTACTAAAAAAATTTTACTTATGTAAAAGTATTGCTGCTTCAGAAATAATTTAATTTAGTAGAAGTAGAAGTACTGAAAAATAATATGACTCAAGTAAGAGTAACTAAGTAGTTTGCTGAAAAACTACTCAAGTTACTATGTTTCATTCATACTGGAACCCAGAGGGTGTCCTCACGCAGAAAGTCCACAAGTGAGATTCATAGAAGTAAATTTATTATGTTCCAGGAAATCCCTTATATGGACATAAGATATCGCTAGAGCTCAATAACATGCAGATGTTCATCTGTGCTCTTCAAGCCATCTCCTGTATTATTTCATAAAAATAATGTATATCTATAATGCAATGCTAATCGACATAGCCTGTATCATAGAATTTTATAACATAGCCTAATATATTTTGTGTCTCACTCTGTGTTAAGAAGCAACATGGACCACAGAAGTTTTTCAAACATGACTGACGTGTATATAGCCTATATAGTGATTTTGGAGCAAAACTTGATATTTCAAATTGTTGTGTTTGACGCTATGCGAAGCAGACATACTAGCTATCCCTTTTGCCAAAAGTGATTGTTTTATTACTAATTTTTAAAAGTAAGATCATTTGAATGTTTTATGAAGGGCAAAAGCAAAGAAGGGTAAGTGACAGGTCCGATCAAAGAAAAGAGGGATTAAAACAGTATGAATAGAAAAGTGGCAGTAAAAAATAAAGTGGGGAACGGGTTTAACATGTTAAATAAAATGATCTTTTTTTCGTTCTACCGAAAATGTGTCAGGAGCCCACTGTTGCTATAGTAACGAATTACATGCATCTGATTGACAGATAAATCATGCGATCTTATTTCACTATTGCTGCTAATGTTGAGGTTATTTCAGCTTCGTACATTTAGTTTAACTGCATTGTTAAAGCTTTACCATTCAACTGAACTGTGTGCATGCATTTTAGACACTTCCATTGTTCTTGCTCCATCCCTGCAATAACTGCGTCCTTATATGAGCCGAGTTTTCTATTTACTTCGACTGCTCAGTGCTCTGGTAATATCAGTGGTATGACCCATTTCAGGAGCTGCCAAAGTTACAATTTAAAATCAGAATATGAGCATAGCTCACTTAGATTCACTAAAATATAGAAATGTTAGCGATACTGATTTAAAACGTGAGCACCAGTGACTGAATGTCAAAGTGCGGTTTGTCTTTCCGACAGTGAGTTGACACACAAACCTGCCTCTCCTCACTCACTCGTTTCATTTGATCCGGATGAATATTGTTAACCAGGAAGAAACTGCAACATTGTAATAAATAACGTCCCTGTTTCGGAACAAAGCAAACGATATTCAGGTCTGAAAACTCCCTTGATTAAAAGGTTCTATATGGAACCTTAAAGGTTCCGTCAGGCGTTACATATATAGAACCTTTTAGGGCTTCCCATCACTGGATCATTTCATGGATTTAGTTAATTTAATTTAATAAAATTTTTAATTAAACAGCTCATTATTTTAATTAAACAGCTCGTAAACATACTTCTATATAGATCCCCAGTGAACTTTTTTTTCTAAGAGTGCACTTCCCCTTTGCTAAAATCAGCCTTCATTCGCTCAGTCGGGAAGTTTTGCTCATAGTGTGATGACCACAGTTCTCTTGAAGTGATTGGAAGACAATCACAGTGCTTTCCCACATCTGCCAGATTACCCAGAAGCCTCAGCTCCAGCTCTCTGCCTCCACAAACACAGCTCTGAGTCACTGGAGAGAGTCTTCACAAAGTCCCTATAATTTTCCAATCACTTGTGTTTAGGGCACATCTCAGTCTCTCCCAGGCCGTTAGATCACACGCGTTTGTTCTGTTTAGAGGCGGAGGGTCTGTTTGTTTGTAGACATCAATACAATCAGAAGGAAACCAGCTTTTTGTACGGTTTTTCTGTGTTGTCTTATTGACTAATAGCCAGAGCTACACAAAATCAGAGCTCTGCTGATTTCCACAGAATTCACCAGCTCTATACATTCCTGTTCCTTGTGTAATATATAATAATATATTAAAAATAATATATTTCAACCAGGATACAGAAAGACCTTTTTTTAATTTGTCCAGATGTCTGACATGTCCAGATGTGTCTTACAGAAGATACTGAAAAACTCAAAGTCTGTTGTGTACAAGAGTCATAAGCTGCTTTAAACATTTAGTTTTTATGCTTATTTACAAACCCACAGAAATCAAAGCAACCCAACAATGCTAATTAAGAAATATTACTTATAATCTTCCTCTTTGAATGAATGTGCTGAAAAATGAAAGCTCTAGCATAAGTTCTGCCAGGAAGACTCAATGTTATGTCACCTATTAGTTTCGATCTAACCAATCATTATCTTACACTTGGAGTATATAAGATCGGTACTTACACATGTCTGAGTTCACAGATGCTGACGCCAACCTTCACCTCCATCCTCCCCACCACCATCAGGGTGGTCCTTGTCCATACCTCCCAGGGGTTCGGCTACACCCCTGCCTTCATCTTCAGGCAGGAAATGCAGAGCTACAGAGCTACAGATGGGGCCTACGTCAAAGAACTTTATCTTACAATATTTTGCTTGCTGATTGTTAATAAATATCATTGTTACGTTATCTTGCCTCCCGAGTCTTTCTGGTAGAACTTTATTTTGCAATTTTGTTTGGTGCAACAGAAACAACACACTTCAGCTTTGATACAGCCAAGCCACTTAGTCATTTAAAATGATTTAAAATAAGAAAAAATCCAGACTTTTGTTATTTTAATTTAAAAATAACGATTTTAAATATTTTTGTTTTTGCTTTGAAGAATTGGGATTCCCAAGGTTTTGAAAAACCTGCATATATGAGAAGACTAAGTTTAAAAGAGTGATTTCTAGATGTGGAAAAGTCATATGAATGAATAAAATCTTAAAACTCAACACTTTTAAAAAGGGACATATCATGAAAATCTGACTTTTTCCATGTTTAAGTGCTATAATTGGGTCCCCAGTGCATCTACCAACCCAGAAAACATGAAAAAGGACAACCCAGTAACTTTGTTTTGGCAAACCTTTCTCTGCAAGCATGTGAAAAAATGAGCCGCCCACATTTCGCTCCACTAGTGACATAGGAAGGGGATCTTATTATAATATTACCGCCCCTTAATCTGCACGTTTCCACCCACGGCGCCGCCATTTTGTTTTTGCAAACAACAACAGTGTACCAGTTCTAACGCCATGGTAAAAGTTTGAGCAAAGCATGCTAACTGTTCTGTCGTTGGCTGCACAGACGAGCACTGAACACTATTTAGAAAAAGATTAACATGACGGCACATGCTAGTGGATGAGTTGAATCAACTCCACAGCAACTACATAAATTTATCCACTAACCATTCAGAAACGTCTAAAAGTTGTAACTTCTTCCTGAGTCTCTCCATCAGTGTCGACTCCGGTTTGAACAATGTAAGGCTGAACACCGTTACTGACAATCCTCATTTTGGCTGCGTGAGATTCTCCAGCTTTGTTGTTGTTGAGCGACCGAAGCGCGAGCTGTTAAAGCTCCTCCCTCTTCTGGAAAGGGGGCGGGGAGCAGCAGCTCATTTGCATTTAAAGGGACACACACAAAAACGGCGTGTTTTTGCTCACACCCAAATAGGGACAAATTTGATAAGCTATAATAAATGATCTGTGGGGTATTTTGAGCTGAAACTTCACAGACACATTCTGGGGACACCAGAGACTTATATTACATCTTGTGAAAGGGGCATTATAGGTCCCCTTTAAATGAAAAGTTTCTATATGGAACCAAAATGGTTCCGTCAGGCACTTCTTATATAGAACCTTTTAGGGCTTCCCATAATGGGGTCATTTTATGGATTCAGTTTTAATTACTTAATTTTAATTACATTTTGTGAATTAAACATCTTGTAAACATACTAGAAAAAAATGTGAAATAACCTGTTAAACATGAAAGTATTATGGCATCATATAGAACCCTTTTGGCATAAATTGAGTGGAGAACCTGAACTGAACCTTTTATCTAAGAGTGCATGCACATACATTTTATATTAATTTTAGAAATTGTGAGTAAAAAATATGTTTTAAAACCCCTTATGCAGTGAGTCATGAACAACCGAAAAGTCGCAGGGCCTTTGAATATTGTTGTGGTCAGTGGAGTGAAATATGGGAAATAGAGTAAACATGGATGCATATGAGTGCTCAATTACATCATTACCTTCACACTGTGGCAGCATGTGAACTCACACACACACACACACACACACACACACACACAGACGCAGGTGGAGTGTGTTCCCGCTGCTCGCTGCTGATGAATGTCAGGCTGGTGCTGAGATCTGGCACGGCTTCAGCGCACGTCTTCAGACGGCAGAGGAAGTGTCACTCTCCACGGGCATGCTGGGAAAAGCCTGGAGTCGGGCGCGTCTCGCTGCTGCTGTCTTCACAACAAATCAAAGCCAAGCGGCTCTACACCGGCGCGCTCCATTCAGTCCCATATTTCCCCACCGGGGGCTCGCGCCGCTTCAGATTCACTGTCTGCCTCCACAACCGCTGATCTTTACAATGTTATGAGAGCGCTCAATGCTCAATACAGCATGTTCATGCAAAATATTCAACTTCATGCAGTGAGATTGTGCAGCTCAACTCATATTTGGTTATAGCAGATTTGAACCTTTGAAGCATTTTTGGCAGTGCAGGTTGTAAGTGCTGGCAGAGTGTTTATAACAAACTATTGACTCTGTGCATGCTAAAGTACACTGAAACACATGTGGTGGGATTTACTTTGAAACAATTTTTACTCAATTTCACATATAATTACAAAAAGATCATAGTAAAAAAGCACAAAACCCACACACAATGTCCTTTGAGAAAAATCTTCAAAAGTCTTTATTCAGAGCCAATAAAAAATCAAAAGTGCTCAATGCAAAGACAAAACTTTTTTGATATCAATAATTAGTAGACACTGATGATCAGTGTTTGAGTAATGCATTACAAGTAACATGCACTACACAATTAGATTACTTTTTTGCTGTAAGGAGTAACGCATTACTATTGTTTCTGCCACTGAATTAAAAAAAAAAAAAAAAAAAAAGATAATTGCGACTTTATAACTCGCAATTCTGACTTTATATCTCGCAATTCTGGCTTTATATCTCGCAATTCTGACTTTATAACTCACAATTCTGACTTTATATCTCGCAATTCTGACTTTATATCTCGCAATTCTGACTTTATATCTCGCAATTCTGACTTTATATCACTCAATTCAGACTTTATAACTCACAATTCTGACTTTATATCTCGCAATTCAGACTTTATAACTCACAATTCTGACTTTATATCTCGCAATTCTGACTTTATATCTCGCAATTCTGACTTTATATCTCACAATTCTGACTTTATAACTCACAATTCTGACTTTATATCTCGCAATTCAGACTTTATAACTCGCAATTCTGACTTTATAACTAAAAGTTATAAACTCTATAAGACAAAGAATTGTGAGATAAAAAGTCACAGTTACCTTTTTATATTTTTTATTTCATGGCAGAAACAAGCTTCCATACATTACACATTATTAATACTTGAGTTACTTTGTAAAAAATAAGGTAATAAAGGTTACTTTTCAGTTCGGGATCTTGAATTGCAGAATAATGACACTATTGTCTTCTGTAGAGCTGCTTATAGCGGAATTGAAAGGGCTATAGAAATAAAGCTGACTTGACATAAGCATTTTTTAAATTACTGAATTTAAATTCTCTCTCTTTTCCATAATGTAGTCACTTGAACATTTGCACTAAACAGTACAAAAAAGTAACTTGAAATGTTCAGTAAAAAGAGTAGTACAGTATGCAATGTAACCCATAATGTCTTTTGTATGATATACATTGCTCTTGGAGTCGGAAAAAAGTGCTCAGAATATAATAATATTCTGTGTTTTTAAAAGAAAATGAGGGTGAATGTTATATAGGCCAAGTTGTTGAATGCATTTCTGCGGTAAAAACTTGCAAGGCCTGAAAGAGGTTTAGCCTTCGCCAGCTGAGAAAAAGTAATGTAATGGATTACCTTTCATAAAAAGTAATTAAGTAACATAATTAGTTACTGTTTTAGGGAGTAACACACTATTGCAGCGCATTACTTTTTTGTAAAATGTACTCCAATAATCTAATATTTTACAGCTCTGTTACAGTGGTGAGCTGCCTTGCCGTCTGCTCCCTACATAGGCAGCTGTCTTCAAAGACAGAGCGCTCTACACAGCACCAACTATTCTAGCCACACAAATAGTGCAATTTCAGTTCAGTTGTGCTGTTAGTATTAACATACATACAATACCTGTGTGTGTAATGAGAGAAAACACTTGTGAAGCCAGAATGAAAATGTGTGTCAATGTCATTGGTATCACTCGCACACACTGCCGAACACTTGATCTCACAGTACACTGTTACTTTATAAATGTTTCCTGTCATTATGATCAACATCGCTTTTAAAGGACCCATGCAATAGAATATTTGCGCTCCATATCTGTCAGGTTTGAGGTCACTCATATTCTAGTGCACTTCAAGGAGGTTTATAACACCTGCATAAAGCTGAACATTTATTTCATTAGAAAACAACAGATTTTGAATGAAGATGCTTTTATGAGCAGATGGTGTATTTATGACTGACCATGTTAACTTTGAGCCCTTTGTGAACTCCTAAACGGTGACAAAATAAATAAACTTTAATAAATAAAGCGCTTTGATTCTATTATTTCTGCATGTGTCTTTTCACAACCGCATATTCAAGCACACACACAAGATTTTTCAACATTTTTTTATGCGTAAAAATAGATTTTAATAATAGATAGATGTATAACTGAAATGATTATGTAAGCTTTGATCTTGTCTGTTTATGACTTCCTTTGCCTCGGCAGGGTAAAATGTGTCCGTCTCTTAATATCGATGTCCATTCGCTCAGATATCTCATTTCACAGGAATCTCACCTTCACAGCAGCGGTACTGAGTTTCACCTGCGTCACATCAGGAAAATACCCACAAACCCAGTGTGTGTTTCAGCGACACCTGATGAGAGTAAACACCGTCTGATCCGCTTGATTTCCTCCATTTTTCACACTCCCCTTAGCTCCACACGACATAAAGTTGTCAGCAGTTTATCAGAGAAAGCTTGTGACTTTGTTTGGAAGAAGTAAAAAGCGTGTTTGTTTCATAAAAACGTCATTCATTTCGGATATTGGAAGGTTTATGAGGAGACTTGTAGGAAATAATACGATTCGCACTCAGACTGCTGTTTCAATGCTGTTTTATGTGATTCTGTATTAAATTTAAAGGAAGAACAAATAAAATATATCCTCACTTCTCTAAATGTTATGATGTAAGCCAAACTTAAATGAGTTTTACCACATTACTCAAGGTCAATCAAACATCTTCATCAGATAGGAGACTCGACTCGAGCTGAATTCAACACGGTTTGACATTAGCATGCTGCTAAGCTAACAACGTGAATAATTAGCATAAATAAACAGCATACTCAAATATTGGATGAAATACTCTATTTAAATCATGTTTCTACTTGACTCTTTTGATTCAACTATTTCTATAACTGCATGTAATTAGTCATATAGTGAGACTGAGGCCATGATTGACTTCTGTACCCGAGTGAATCTCTTGCTTTCGAAAGTTACAGAAAATATGTCCTGCACATAAAAGCTTTATATAATATAAATTATATGTAAATATAAATATACATGTACATATGTAAATATTTCTTAAATAAATACATGCATGTGTATTTATATATACAAAATAAATATACACAGTACACACACATATAGTATGTAAACACAAACTTTTAATTTGGATGCGATTAATCGTTTGATTAATCGTTCTGTCTGTGTGGACTTGACATGAATAATTTTAAATGCATTATAATATTTGCAGATTCTTTGTTCCATCTAGAATTGGTTGTTTGTCACGTGTTTTAATGCGTTACATATTAAATGCTGGGTTGAAAATGGACAAACCCAGCGATTGGGTTGTTTTAACCCAGCGTTGCATTACAATCTATTAATAATAACCAATGTCATTTATTTGAAGGGAAAGATGTAAAATGCATTGAAATGAAACAATTAAAATATTATTGAAAAGCGAAGTCGGTTCTGAGAAAAATCCCTGCAGCATTTGAGACTGTTTTTGAGATGACATCTGAAAGTGTTTTTTTCTGATGTGTTCATGTGACAAAATCATGTGCGTGTCACAAGAACAACGAAGGTGTTTTTTAGTATGTTGTAACCTCTCTTTACTCAGTATTTGTGTTACAAATGACTCGAGTGTCTCTCGTTCTGTCTGTGTGGACGGGAAAATGATAATAATGTTTCTAATCTTGTTACATGGCACACAGGATTGTGTTCAGTGTTAATGATGAGCGCTGCCCTCCCTCCTCCCTCCCGGCCGAGGCGCGCGCTTTCAATTTGTGTGCTGTCATCTCTCTGCACTGCCAATGAAATTGATGCGCCCTCTTCCCTTTAATTAAATCAAAAAACAGGCAGGGGGCTTCGCTCCACGGGGGTCGGAGGGGGGAAGGGGCCTGGGGCCCGTCACACGCCCAACAGGACCGTCTCACAGACCCGTCCCATCTGTGACACGCTAAGGAAGAGCTGCGCTTGATGAATCACTTTCTTCATGTTTGCTTTGTTTTTATGATTCAACAGATCGGTTGGTGCAGAAGCACATATACACCGATGAGCCAAAACATTATGTCCACCTGCCTAACATGCTGTTGGTCCTCCATGAAGGCCTGGACTCTATTAAAGCCCTGAAGGTGTCCTGTGGTTTCTGACTCCAAGACATGAGCAGCAGATCCTTCAAGTCATGTAGGTTGTGAGGTGAAGCCACCGAGGATCGAACTTGTTGGTCCAGCACATCCCACAGATGCTCAGTTAAATTGAGATTCAGGGCAACACCTTGATCTCTTCATTTTCCTCAAACCATTCCTGAACAATGAGTGCAGTGTGGCAGGGTGCATTATCCTGATGAAAGAGCCACTGCCACCAGGGAACACCACTGTCATGAAGGGTGTACCTGGTCTGCAACAATGTTTAGGTTGGTGACACATGCCAAATTTAAATCTACATGAATGTCCGGACCCAGGGTTCCCAGCAGAACATTGGCTAGAGCATCACACTCCCTCCACCGGCTTGTCGTCATCCCACAGTGATCCTGGTGCATCACTTCCCCAGCTAAATGCAGCACACATACAGGACAGACAGGATAGTCTTCATTGACCTCATGCATTGATGAGTCTTGCACTGTAAACCTGAATAAGTTGGGCTAACTCAAAAAAATTGAGGTAATCCGTTTTCATCACATTTTTTGAGTTATGATGTTCCCAATTTTAAGTAAGCAGAACTATCAAGTTTTGAGTTTGTAGTACTCATGCATGATAATTGCTCCCAACTTGAAGTACTGAGTTAGCTAACTCATACACTTTGATTGCAATTAACATAAAATATTTAATTAACTTTTTTATTTTGAGTTCTTTCAAATCAAATGTGTTAATTTACTTCACTAGAAACCCTAATAAGTTGTCAGAACTCCAAAAAAAAAAGAAAAAAAAAGTGGAATGATAATTTTTTAAGTTTAGAAACTCAAAGTTTAAGTAAGATGTTAATTTTTATTGTTCTTAACTTGAAATATTTGAGTACACTGATTTATATATATTTAACTTAAAATTATCAGGTTATCTCAATGTAAATATTTTGCTAATTCAGAATTCACAAACAAATTCAGAAAATGCCAACTTGTTAATTTGCTAACATGTTAACAATAGCATGGTATAACACTTACTGAATGAGTACAGCGACTTAAAACATGTAACTTACCTGCTCTCAAACCAAGCTTGTCACCATGATGGAAACTCTCCAAAATCCCTCATTAACAGAAACTCTTCTAAATTAGCATAACAAAACATTGATCACTACTAAATCTCATTTACCATTAATCTTGCACACACACACACACACACACACACACATACACACACAAAAGAAACATTATATAACACTTAATTTTAGCATTTACTCTCCCTTTTGAGTGTCATAGGCAAAGCATGCTGGGAAATAGAAATCCCAAGTTAGTCGAAATTAAAAGAAATGAGTTCATAAAACTCAAAACAATAAAACAGTTCAGTTTACTTAAAATATATCAGTTCTGTGAACTCAGAAGAAAAAGAAAGTGCTAAATACTCATGACAGTTCATTTAACTGAACTATTTTTTTTAATTTAAGATTGTCCTACTCAAACCAATTAATTATTTTGAGCGTTAGGGTTTACAGTGTGGGCGCCTCCTCGGACACTGTTAGTAAATTCCCACCACTGACCGGGAGCAACTCACAGACCCAGTAGCCTTGCCATAACAAATTGGCTTTTGTCAAAGTCGCTCAGATCTTTATTCCTGCACATTTCTCCTGCATCCAACATGATTATTACAAGAACTGATTGTTTGCAGACCATCTAGTCTAACCAGACCTTAATATGTGGCCCTGTTAGAAGATGATCAACGATATTCGTTTCATCTGTGACTGGTCATAATGTTTTGGCTCATATCTTATTTCTCTCTCCTTTTCCAGTAAAAACTTCTAAACATCTTTAAAACAAGAACATTGTCCCTGGGAAGCAGAACTGTGAGAGTTATAACATGTTTTTAGAGAATATACTCTGAAAGGCTGTGTTTATTTTATTGTTTCAAGTCACATTTATTTCGATGGCGCTTTAGATTGTTTCAAAGCAGCTTCACAGGGATGAACAGGGAAATAACAATGTTAATGTACAATTCATCAATTATGAAAGATTCAATTTCAGCTGTAAAGCATCTCTAAAAAGACAATAGTGTTATTATTCAACTCAATTTAATTCAGATTCAGTTCAGTTCAGTAACAGTGTGAATGTGAAACAAACTCAATTTCAGCCGTAAAGCAGAAGACGACAGTGTTATTCAGCTCAAATGTTCTCATCTGATAACACTGAACGTGTCTTTTGTGTGGCAGATCTAAACATAAAACAGATGAACAGTGCCACATGACAAATGAAGTCTTCATATGTTATGAAATGTTGCATCCCAGGTCAAATTTTTCATTATTTTTTTTTTTTTATTTTAAACTTGAAAACAAGACAAAAACAGCATCATTAAGAATATGAAGAGATCATTGATATTGACAATAATGAGTATAATGATGGTTTTAGAGACGGACAGCAGGTGTGTGTGTGTGTGTGTGTGTGTTTGTAATGTAGCTGAAGGCCGCAGCCTCTGCTTTGCTATTCACCGTATGGAGCCGCAAATGAAATTACACAAGGAAGACTAAAGGACGTTCTTTGAGAATTAATCCCGTTTACAGCCAAACCCACTCCAGTCTCTTACACTGAAGCTCGACAAACACAACATTTACAATTAAAACATCAGACTGAAGCGTGCTGCGAGGATCTACAAGCTGTTTGTGAAACTCAATTCATTGCATATTGTATAATTATTTTTATATTTATAATTATATGAATTGTTCATTTATATGCATGCAATTGAATTAAGTATTCTTGCATTCAGAATTCAGAGATAACACATTTTCATCATGAGGGTGATTAAATACATTTGTTTAAATAAATATATCCTTGTCATCTCATCAGCGGATCATTTTTAGGCCTGCATTTGAAATGCCTTAAATGCTTTAGATCAAGATCTAATCTTTTTTGTGTGTTCAATATGTTAAATATTTGTATTAATTTTTCAAATAAATAATATGTTAATAAACATGTATTCATGTTAATAACATTTAAATATGACTTTGGAACATCAGATCACCTAGATTAAATAATGAAGACATTCATATAGACTCAAACATCACTTATAGAATGTTTGTATGTTTGTACAAGCATGTTTAAATGTTCAGATGGCATTACAATTTGGGATTTAGGGGGAAAAAATAAATATAATCACCAGTCGTGATGAATTATTTCGTTTAGTGTAGATTGAACAGATTTGATTTGAAAGGTAATGCTGTGTGTGTGTGTGTGTGTGTGTGTGTGTGTGTGTGTGTGTGTGTGTGTGGTAGAGCAGAGAAACACTGACCCCTACTGCACAGTCACTGCACCGGACAGCGTTTAATAAATAACCTTCATTCTGTTCCAGCTGGAATAATCTATATCGTCTTCATATATGTTGAGTGATGTGTGTGATTCAGACGGACGTCAGCTGATCAATGCTCTTAAATCAGTTTTCATGATAAAAGTAAGATGAAGTGAACTGGACCTCGTTCACAGATGTACAGTATGAGGGAGTGAAGCGGGTGTGTGTGATACAGTGATCGCACTCTGCTGCACAGGCTCCATTATCCCGTCCTCGACTCCAAACACGCACTTTTAATTTGAGCTCTCTGATTAGCGGATGATTGGCTGACAGACGCGCGCGGATCCCAGGTCTCTCTCTCCCAGCCTGCAACTCAATCACAGCCAATTAGCGGCTCCCCAAACACTCTCTCCTATTAGAGCGTCATAATCCGCTCATTGTGTCCTGATTTGCCAAATAAATCACTCCAGAGGCACCGCGTCTTCTGCTGCTCCTCTCCGCTTGCTTTCTTTTCACAACCAACTTTCTTTTCTAACTTTCTTCTGTTTTGCCAGAATTTCTCTTTCACCGTAGCTGTAGCTTTCTTTCTCGTTTTTGTGTCGTTCGCAAATTTCTTGCTTTTTCCTTTTAGCAAAGCTACTTTATATTAAGTGTGTCGGTATACTTGTCTCATTTGTTAACTTACATATGCAGTGAGCAATATATTTTACAACATTTATTAATCTTTGTTAATGTAAGTGAATATAAATGTGAATGTTCAAATTAGTTGCATTAACTTATGATAACAGATGCAACTTCTGATTTAGTAAATGCTGAGATTAACTGTTAACAACAAATATTAACCAGAATGCATTGTTATGGGATATTACTGTTTTAATGGAAAACTGTATTTTTTATTTTTTTTTGTTAGATTTTTTTTTTTTTTACACGTCAACTACAGTGGACTGATGCTTATTTATCATGTTAATCATTATAAATAAGCATCAGTCCACTGTAGTTGACGTAAAAAATAAATAAATAAGATTCATTTTAGATTCATTTCCACACTGAAGAAGAGCAGATATCAAGCAGTTAACTTTTCTCAATTGAAAAACATGACTGAAGGAGTTAATAAATGCTGTAGAACTATTGTTCATGTTTAACTAATGTTAAAGGCACAATATGTATGTTTTCGCCACTAGAGGTCGCTTATTCAAAACAATAACAAAGTTGTGGCTTCACTCTAAAAAAAAATAACTGTAAAAAAAATACACAAATTTACACATAGTAAAATACCGTTTTCCATTAAAACAGTAATATCCCATAAAACAATGCATTCTGGGTAATATTTGTTGTTTTAAGAAAAGAGGCCTAAAGGCTACTTTCTCAGAAATGACAAATAATATTACCCAGAATGCATTGTAATGTACAGAAATAATATACGGTAAAACAATGCATTCTGGGTAATATTTGTCACAAATAATATTACCCAAAATGCATTGTTTTTCAGTATATTACTGTTTCAATAGAAAAACGGTATTTTACTGTATAATTTTTTTTTTTTTTTTTAGAATGTTGATGACGCGATTGAGCGTGGAATCATGGCAGGTGATGTCTTCATGTCTAAGAATCTGACTGGACTCGAGCAGAAATCATATTCATGGATGAGCTAATGTATTAAAGATTTATTAACGTTACTGTAGTATGAAGCAGGGTGTTGGAGCTGATCGAGGCCGCTGGAGCGATTGCTAATGAGAGACGAGTGCGACACACATCTCGAGAGCAGCAGGACTTTTATTATGCCACAGTTGCCGCTTCCACTTCTTCCAGTCAAGCGTATGTGGGGTAACGCAGCGCTGTTTATCATATTAGATACATTTGTGTGTTAAAAGTTGTTATAATGCTACTCTGCGTTCACTCGGCGGCTGCTGTGAGACACTTGTTGCACACTGCAGTAAGATAGATCGATATTAGTCATGGTAAAACACGGTACTCGCGGTAAATCAAGAAAATTAGATTTAAACAATAAGACTTACTGTGTTGAGCTATATAACATGATTAGATTTCTGTCGATGAATGTATCCAAACAGTTGCTCACCTGTCTAATAAAACACATAATATATTAAAGCGTCTTTGGTGTTTCCATGGTTTCTACAAAAAAAAAAAAAACGGAAATTGAGGGTAACGCGGGTATGATGTCATTGATAGGCACGGTCCGTGTCCGGGTTAAAATTGTTTATTTCTCTGGATTTAAACATTCTTGGAAACATCTGGGATAATGTAAGTACACAAGTCAACAAAATATATAACACTGTTCTAGTGGTTTTGGATATTTTATTCTAAAAATCTTACATATTATGCCTTTAACAAACTCAACCTTATTGTAAAGTGTTACGACTTTTTCTTTTTCACTAGCTTTATTTCTTGTTTTTAGTTTTTTTTTATCTTTCACAAATTTCTTGCTTGCTTTTTCCCACTTTCAGTGTCTGTAACTGCTTTACACTAACATTTAAATTAATAATTTTCAATTCAATGCAATTAATGTGTACATTACATTGTACTTGAAAATACCTGCATGTTATTACAGCTGTAATTAATTTCTAGTTTATTACCCCTTAACCCACCCATAAACCTACCCATACCACTAAACCTGTGCTAACCTTACCCGTATCCACCTCAATAGAAGCAAAATTGTTTTACAATACAACATGAATACAATAACTACATTGTGCCTATTTAAGTATAAAGTGTGACCCTGTTCCCTCTCGCTCTCTCTGTGAATCGTTCTGAATGAGTCGTACAGTTTGAAAGAATCAAGATCTGTGTTTCTCTGAACACTTTGGTAAAGATAGCAGAATGATTCGGTGACTGATACTGGCGGCGGGCGTCCTTGTATTTCAAGGTTAAGAATCCATTCTGTCTGATGCAAAGGAAGGAGTGAGTTAGAATAAGCGGCCAGAGGTTTGCAGTCTCACCTACGGCTCGCGGCAGCGGCCCGGACTCTCACAGCTCAATGTCACGTCAGACGTCATCATTTACAATCCTCTTCATTTCTGCATTGATACAAATGTACATTTGTAGGCAGATTGACTTTCAGGACAAATTTCATATTACTGACAGGGAGGAAACTTGAAATATCAGTAATTTGATTGGACGAACAGATGATGCCGAGTTCATGTTGACGGACATGAGAGGAGATCAGACATGAATGCTGGAATAAATCTCTCCACACATTCGTCCTTGGTAATGTCAATAAGATGAGTCGAACAAAAGTCCAAAAAAAGAAAAATAATTTATTTTACTGCTCAAAGGAAGGATTCCAGTGTAACGGTCATTCTCAGGAAACTCTGACCTCTGTGTGTCTGACCATGATCAGATACTTGTGTAATTAAAGAAATATATACCTGAACACTGGAGGTGTTTGGCAAACAGGTACACTATGTATAGTGGGCATCCATACGGGTTTTGCACAAAAGATTAATGAATCAACTCCACAACAACTACATAAATTTATCCACTAACCATTCAGAAATGTCCAGTTTTATTCTAAAAGTTGTAACTTCTTCCTGAGTCTCTCCATCAGTGTCGACTCCGGTTTGAACAATGTAAGGCTGAACACCGTTACTGACAATCCTCATTTTGGCTGTGTGAGATTCTCCAGCTTTGTTGTTGTTGAGCGACCGAAGCGCGAGCTGTTAAAGCTCCGCCCTCTTCTGGAAAGGGGGCGGGAGCAGCAGCTCATTTGCATTTAAAGGGACACACACAAAAATGGTGTGTTTTTGACAAATTTGACAAGCTATAATAAATGATCTGTGGGGTATTTTGAGCTGAAACTTCACAGACACATTCTGGAGACACCAGAGACTTATATTACATCTTGTTAAAGGGGCATTATAGGTCCCCTTTAACTACTAATCTGAATGGTGGTTCAAAAGTCAAGCTGATTCACAGTTAATTTCAGTAAAGATGACGCTAGCAATGCATTATTCTAATATGCATAAAATACAGAAATATTGAGTAAAATAGTGCCTTTTTGATCAACTGATTTGCACTGATTTTAAGTATATTTAAAATAAACTTAATGACGAATTTTTTTTCTCACTGAGTTTGTGCATTATAGGATTAGTTTTTGCACAAAGGATGCAACTTAGTGAAACGGCTTCTCAAACAAGAACAAATGTAGGGCGGGGCTTGATTTTGTCTGTAGGGAATTGATTGGATGGTTGTGGTTTGCTATTGGTGGATCTCATGTGAGTGACAGGTTGCCCCGCCCTCGTCATCAGAGAAGAGAAGAGAAGAGAAGAGAAGAGAAGAGAAGAGAAGAGAAGAGAAGAGATGCTGCAAGAGGGAGGAGAAGATATTCTGATTCAAGATTATGAGGAACATGAATTTAAAACAATGACACTGTAATATTGCAACCAAAACACACATTTATTAATCTTAATGGTGATCCCTCTGTTGCTAACAATGGATGACTCTAATATGCATAAAGGTAGAGGTAAAAATAGTGCCTTTCTTTACATTGATTTTTTAACTATTTTGATTGACTGATTTGCACTGATTTTAAGCATAAACTTCATGGACAGATTTTTTTGTCACAAAGGATGCATGTAACGTTATAATTTAGTCAAGTTAAGGCATCTTGTAAGGCAGGATAATGTTTCTGCCTGTCTTTAGGAAGTGTGCATATGATGCCTTTGAAATGCTGTCTATGAAGGCAGCACAGAGGAACAGCCCTGGATCCCCTGAGAGGCGGTGATAAGAGTAATCGGAGCTGCCCTCGGCGCGGGCCGGACGGTGGAGGGGGCAGATACAGGGTGAAGTGTCACAGACAGCTCAATAGGATCTCCACACGTCTGATTTGCAGTAAGAGCGTCTTTCTTTGTGCTTCTGTGCCCCGAGAGCTCACGGACACGACACTCATGCGGTCTCAGAGAGCATCTCGCTGCCGGTCTGTCTTCATGTTAACTCTCTGGACGGACCCCTGCTGTCCCAACACAGCGTGAGAGCGCAGAACCGCTCACGGTCCAGACTGAGATAAAGCATCATGTCTGTTCGTCTCTCAGTGGAAAGATTCATGTAGAAGCTTATTTATGGACTCATTCTCAACAGAACTGGATGATATAGTAAAATAAATATATTTGGTGTCTTTAACTTATACTTTAAATATACTTCAATGTACTTATTGTGTTGATGTTGTATTATAAAACACTTGTGCTGCTATTGAGGTGGATATGGGTGAGGTTAGGACAGGTTTAGATATGTTTAAGGGGTCAACAGTGTAATTATAGATGTAGTTACAGAAATTAATTACAAATTACAAATGTTAGTACAATGTAAAAAACATGTACACAATATGTGCATTAAATCAAATGATGGTAAAGACACCAAATATAAAACATTTCAACAGTTTTCAGCCTTCTGGTGCAGTAATTCTGTATTTGCTCTGAAGGGGGATTCTTACAATGAGAGGAAACAAAACAGGCAAAATACAAAATAATTTAATGTTAATAAGTGTTTAATAATCAATGTTTAATGAAGGAGAAAAACACCACAATGGCTAAATCAAATGTGCCTTAAAATGACAATATTTATGATTTTTCTTGATGTCATATTATCAGCAAAAATCACTGTGAATATAATGTCCAATCCTGCACTGTAAAAAAATGAATGTAATTGTAAATGACTGTAAAAATGCTACAAACATGTTGTTTAACAGTAAGTTTTCTTACTATATTGGAGGGGGACTGTAAAATAGATCTAACCACATTTCATGTCATTTTACAGTAAAATACAGTTAAATGTATTACTAAGTACAAAAGAACAAAACATGTTATAATTTACAGTGAAAATCATTCCCAGAATTCCATGTGTGGCACTTCACATTTAATGTTTGTGTCATTTTAATAATTATGTTTCTGTAAAAACGACAGGATATTTTGACACAATTGTGACTTTTTGTCATAATTATGAGTATCTCATCATTTCAACTTTTTGTCTTAATTATGACTTGATTTCACAATTTCAACGTTTTGTCTCAATTTCGACTTTTTGACACAATTGTGACTTTTTGTCATAATTATGAGTATCTCATAATTTCAATTTTTTGTCAATTATGATTTACCAAAGCATGATTTTTTTTTCTTATGTGGCATAACTTCCATTCATTAACTCAATTTTAATGTGAAGAAACATGATCCGACATCACGAATGTGATCACATGATCTCAATGCTCATTCTGGAGACACATATTATTAATTCTTTGTGATTGTTTATTGTGATATTACTGTTAATAAATAGCAGCGAGAAAGCACAACACATTTTATTAGTTACAGTTGCAGTTTAGTTGCGAAATGATCTAGAAACTACACCTAAAATTAACCAAAAATGATCAAAACAAAAACTGCAACTACGAGTTGTATTTTAATTGCCAAATATACCTTTTTAACAACCAAAATAAAGCCTTCTGGAAATGTTTTGAATAACTGGAAGATTTAGGTTAAAAATAATGTAATCTGTACATTTAAATCAAATGTATTAAACATTATGTATGAAAAAATATTTATTATATAATATTATATAATATATAATATTTATTTATAATAGACATTTTTTGTGTAATTATTATTATTATTATTAGTAGTAGTAGTATTGTCCATTTATGCAGCAGATCATTTTGTGTATATATTTACATGTATATTATAAAACTTCTAACTTATCGGGATTCTTAATGTTCATATTGTAATAATGTAAAAATTGCTAATATAATTCAAAGTCCAGTCATGAAGCTGAAGCCAGTTCGAGTGTCAGTTTACTGTCCAAATGAAAGTCCAGATCCAAGAGCTTCTGTCACTGCCGTCCAATAATGCAATGACCTCCAAACACAGTGAGATCTAGAGCAGCGTCTGCCAGCACACCTCTTCACCATACACTCAGACTCAGTCCTGCTAAATCATTCAAACTCAGCATCAAATAGAACTGACCATATCTTCCCTATTTTCTTAACGCATGTTACTGGTCTCACCCCGACACTACAGAGGTAGGGCATAAATAAACACAAGACTAAAGAGGGTAATGAGACACAGGTGAGAACAATCAGGAAAAAACCAGGGAACAGGAAATAAGAACTAGACAAAACTAAACGTCGACAAAACCAGAGCACAGGCATGCAGAACATGACAGGAATATTGAAACAAAAAAATGTCAATTTTTTTACATAATTATGACTTTATCTCATAATTTCAACTTTTTGAATAATTGTGACTTTTTGTCATTATGAGTGTCATTTTCAACTTTTTATCTCATAATTTCGACTTTCTGACATAATTGACTTTTTGTAATAATTATGAGTATCATAATTTCACCTTTTTGACTTTTTTTTTTACTTTTTGTCATAATTATGAGTATCTCATATTTTCAACTTTTTATCTCATAATTTCGACTTTGACATAATTGTGACTTTGTCAATTATGAGTATCTCATATTTTCAACTTCTCAATTTTGACTTTGACATAATTGTGACTTTTTGTCAATTATGAGTATCTCATATTTTCAACTTTTTATCTCAAAATTTCACCTTTTTGACATAATTGTAACTTTTTGTCATGAGTATCTCATATTTTCAACTTTTTCTCATAATTTCAACTTTTTGACAATTTAGTATCTCATAATTTCGACTTTTTGACATAATTGACCTTTTGTCATAATTATGAGTCTCATATTTTTAACTTTTTATCTCATAATTTTGAATTTTTTTTACATAATTGTGACTGTCATAATTGAGCATCTCATAATTTCGACTTTTTTATCTCAATTTCGACTTTGACAATTGTGACTTTTATCATAATTATGAGTCTCATATTTTTAACTTTTTATCTCATATTTTTGACTTTTTTTTTACATAATTGTGACTGTCATAATTGAGTATCTCATATTTTCGACTTTTTGTCAATTATGAGTATCTCATATTTTCTACTTTTTAATCTCATAATTTCGACTTTTTGACATAATTGTGACTGTCATAATTGAGTATCTCATAATTTCGACTTTATCTCAATTTCGACTTTGACAATTGTGACTTTATCATAATTATGAGTCTCATATTTTCAACTTTTTATCTCATAATTTCGACTTTCTGACATAATTGAGTATCTCATAATTTCAATTTACCAAAGCGTAATTTTTTTTCCTTATGTGGCGTAACTTCCATTCATTAACTTGTAAAGAAAATTCAGTATTTTCATGTGTCATAAGATCATGTGGTTCTGATAAAATAAAAATCAGTCAATAAAATGGCAGGTTTTTTTGGCACTTAATTTTAAATCAGAAACATTTATTCACGTTATGAAGTCGCTCAGACAAAAGGATGTGCTTGAGTAGTTAATTACTCATCCATTGGCAAGTTTTGAAAAATAGACAGCTGAGTAAAGGAGAGCGGCAGAAGCAGACGTGGAGGTGGACGTTACCTCACTGGTTTTAGGAGGTGAGTCTGGCCAGCTGGCACCGGAATCTCACGATGGAAGTGTTTGGATTTAGAGGAACACAGAGAGACCCCGGCAGACGCACCACAAGGGTCCGGGACCCTCTCAGCACGCCTCTGTAGGGCTGCCCGATCCCCCGCCGGCTCTGGACAGATGGAGCGGCCGACCCCGGAAGCCGGGAAGGAGGAGAGGGTTGACACACAGGAAGGAGAATGGCAGTGGCCGCAGATGCCAAAGGAAGCTGGTGTGTCTGAGTCGAGCTGAACTGCAGCAGGTGTGTGATCAACCTCACGCTTCACTTCAGACCGGACAGAACGCCAGTCAAAGCTCCCAGATCCTGGAAAACCAACGCCGGGTCAAAAATGTGAGACTAAAGATGTTTTATTATACAGCAGCCACACAAAGTACACTGTAAAACATCCAACTTACATCTAATCACACAAACTACATTTAAAAGGGAACTACTAAATGTAGAAAAAGTTGACATTACATAATTTTTTTTGGCCATTTAGCATGAATGACTTAAAAAATGGTTGCACTTTACAATGAAGTCTCATTTGTTAACTAGTTACTGCATTAGTTAACACAAACTATGAGAAATTTATTAATCTTTGTTAAAGTTAGTTTAACAAATGTTCATTGTTTGCTCAAGTTAGTTGCATCAACTAATGTTAACAAAAACAACTTAAAATGTATTAGTAAATGTTGAAATTTAACATTAACTAAGATTTATAAATGCTTCAGAAGTATTGTTCATTGATAGTTCATTTTACCTGTTGGCAAATAAACCCTTACTGTAAAGTGTTACCCTTAAAATATTAAACAGCAACAACTTACAATATCAACTGACATTGACATTAGTTTTTCTGGTCAAAGCATGGGGAGTTATGATATTTGTAATTCATAATTAATAGATGTTTTAGCACTATGTAGTGTTCTTGATTATATTTTGTTGTACAAGTTATGTTTTAAATCACCATTAGAGGTGGTGAAGTTTCTTCCATTTCAACTGGTATATTCAACTTGTTTTGATGTAAGTTGTTCTATATAACCTTTTTAGTAATTTCAACAAACTGATGCACAAGTTAGAGAGTTCTACATCACTATAATGTCAATGCTCAGCTTAAAAATCCAAGCTTATTGAACTTACATCCACAAATAAAAAAAATATTTTAAAAAATATATATATTTTTGAGTTTACAGAACTTATTGCGTATAATGAAAGCACAGACCAACTTTAATTTGCTAGTAGGGGTAGAGTGGGGTAAGATGAGCCATTTTTTTACTTACGTGGTCCTCAAGATAAAATATAAAACAAAGTGATCTAAAAATATGGCTTCTTATATAAAAAAGTGCTCCTGTGGCTCAATTTACCCCAGGTTAGGGGTAAGTTGATCCAAGTCAGTGGGTAAGTTGCACCATCTAGGTGTAATCTGACCATCAATCTGAATCACATCCATGTGAAATTGTAAAGATAATTTACCTCTTTTAAAATTTAATTTAATAATCAAATTTTTACAAATAGTCCAAAATAAAACCAACAAATTTAAATTTCAATATCTTTAATCGTTTGCATTTCTGAAACAATACATCAAAGTTGTAACCTTCCCAAAAACAGACTAAACAGAGAGTTTGAGTAAAATTAAATAAAAACTGAGCTGAATGAATAAATGTCACTGAAACTAATAAATATTTTAGTTCTTGGCAAAAGGTTCTTGACATGGCAGTTTTTCTGCAATGTCGACCATGTTAGGCCACTGTAGGGACTACAGGTGGAAAGATATATATGATGAAGCATCTTCTGGTTCGTATCAGAGAAGGATTTGGTGTACTTACACTGTTCCTATCAAATAAATTCAAACAAACAAACAAACAAATATAAACGAAACCAGTTGCATAATATTACATTGAAATTATACCAGTTTATACTTCAGAGATTTAACTTGACTTCAGTGCCTCATGATGGGGTAAGTTAAAACATTGACTCAATTTACCCCACAGCATTTGGCTCACTTTGCCCCATAGCTGCCATTTTGGGTAAAAAACAAATAGCTAGCTTACCAATTCAGGCTAATATTTAGCTAAATGAATTGCATGTTTTTATACTTTGGTAAATCACCAATGTGCATCATAAATATTTTTAGACCTGGATAAATTTGCTTTGATGTAGCAGCCATGACATCTGTTATGCTAAACTTTTATGTTGACAAGCCAAAAACAGTTTTTAAAGTAAATGGGTTCCTTCCACTCCTTCCATGTCAACTTACCCACTGGCTTATCTTACCCCACTCTCCCCCTAACATTCAAAAAACGTTTCATGAGGCAGAAATACAAAGAAAGTAAATTCGTTTGTTCATAACTTTGAGAGAACCTTGCCAAAATGTTCTCTGTTAGCTGGGTATAACAGCACCACACATAATTCTTTCTTGCAGCCAGTGTGTTTCTGGCCGAACACGTCCAAATTCTTCACATCAGGTTCTCATCTGATATGACTTGTAGATGATGGCGCTCTGATCTCTTGACTTGCAACATTTTATGCGTTCACATCAAGCATACGGCCATGCGCGGCCCTGACCTCCACGTGCTCTCACATGCAAACGCCGTCTCCTATCCATCCCACTTTATTGCCAGCGGCGGCGGGACAGACGGTCCGTCCCGCGCGCTCGGTCGCGGCCCAACGACTTCAGTGATGGAGAGGGTTTATAGGAGGGCAGCGCGGTGCAGACCACCTTGACCCGTCCCTCCGCAGACCCCAGATCCCGACACCCAGATCACCTCAGCTCTTGAGTTATTATCATAATTTCTCATGGCTCCATGTTTTACAGAATGTTTTGTGTTTTATTGCCTGAGAATCAGAGGCAGGAGCGGCAGTGAGCGTCGGCGTGATAAGAAAAGCAGTCATGTGAAAAATGAAAGGGGCCACATGTCCGGCAGAGAGAGGAGTGAGGGTCAAATAATAAAATACATGACAAATGCACCGACAGTATTTCATGTTCAATGTGAAATGCACACACTCACACAAACACACACACACACACACACACACACACAGCAAATTCACATGCACTACCCGTGAAAAGTTTGGAATCATTACAATTTATTTTTGAAAAAAGTCTCTTCTGTGCTGCCTCATATTTTTGTGGAAACCATGATATACTACTGTTCAAAAGTTTGGGGTAAAAAAGACCTTTTTTTTAAAAAAAAAAAAATTAAAAAAAGAAAGAAATGAATACTTTTTTATATTTTTTAAAGGATTAGTTCACTTCAGAATTCAAATTTCCTGATAATTTACTCACCCCCATGTCATCCAAGATGTTTATGTCTTTCTTTCTTCAGTCGAAAAGAAATGAAGGTTTTGAGGAAAACATTCCAGGATTTTTCTCCATATAGTGGACTTCACTGGGGTTCAACGGGCTGAAGGTCCAAATTGCAGTTTCAGATGAGGAATAAGGGTCTTATCTTGTCAGGGAATGAACACAGACAGAGGATCCAAGTGCAAGAATAACAATATTTATTGACAGGAAAAATGCTGTACAATAACTTCACTCCAAGGGTCAGTCGAGGCAGAGGCTGTGGCGTGCAGAGTGGCGAGGCACTGGGTGGCGCAGGGCTACAGCGGGTATCAGAGAACAAGGATAATCCAACCCAGAAAACAGGGCACACGACGAAAGTCCAGAATCCAAAAACCAGGAAGAAACACACAGAGAACACGACACCGGGAACAGCCTGCAACGAACTGACAAAGACACATAAAGACATGCACAATATATAACAACCACTAACAAGACACGGCTGGCAACAGATCGCAATCAGACCATAATGGGAAACGCCCACACAATCATTCACTCACACCCAACACACACACACACACACACACACACACACACACACACACACACACAACAACACACGAGGGTGAGTAAGTGAATCCATGAACCGTGACAGTACCCCCTCTCCTATGAGCGCCTCCTGGCGCTCCCAGGAGAGCCTACCTGTTGATAGTAATCATCAATAAGAGAGTGATCCAGGATGTCCCTGGCAGGAACCCAACTCCTCTCCTCCGGACCGTAACCCTCCCAGTCCACCAAGTACTGGAATCCGCGTCCCCTTCGCCTAGCGTCCAAAATACGACGAACCGAATAAACGGGTTCCCCATCTACGAGACGCGGCGGGGGGGGAACCGGAACCGGCGGATTAATGTTAGCATGAAAAACAGGTTTGATTTTAGATACGTGGAATACGGGGTGAATTCTACGGTACGCTGGGGGGAATTTGAGGCGGACTGTCACCGGACTAAGAATCTTGGTGACAGTAAACGGGCCAATGAATTTAGGTGCCAACTTATTACATACGGAGCGGAGCGGAATGTTCCTGGAAGAAAGCCACACTTTTTGTCCGACGACGTATACGGGAGGCTTCAGCCGGTGGCGATCGGCCTGGGCCTTGGTGCGCGCTCCCACCTGAATAAGAGTCTCTCGGGCTCTTCTCCACGTGTGACGACACCTCTGGACGAAGGCGTGAGCGGAGGGGACCGCGACTTCGGATTCCAGACTAGGAAAGATAGGTGGCTGGTAACCTAGACTACACTGGAAAGGCGACAGGCCCGTAGCCGACACTGGTAACGAGTTGTGCGCGTACTCCACCCAAGGAAGCTGCTGACTCCAGGATGAAGGATTCTGAGCTACCCGACATCGCAACGTTCTCCCCAAATCCTGGTTGGCTCTCTCAGCTTGCCCGTTACTCTGGGGATGGAACCCAGATGACAAACTAACAGTCGCTCCCAGTAATCTGCAAAACTCCTTCCAGAATCTGGAGGTAAACTGGGATCCCCTGTCAGAAACCACGTCTACCGGGAGGCCATGAATACGAAAGACGTGATTAATGACAGTAACCGCTGTCTCCTTGGCAGAGGGTAATTTGGGCAAGGGGATGAAATGTGCCGCCTTCGAGAACCGGTCCACTACGGTCAAAATCACCGTATTGCCCTGTGAAGGAGGGAGGCCTGTTACGAAATCTAGCGCTATGTGGGACCAGGGTCTTGAAGGGACAGACAGCGGTTGAAGAAGCCCATCTGGGGAACGATTAGAAATCTTACCACGAGCGCAGACAGAGCAAGCCAAAACAAAATTGCGAACATCGCGAGCCATGCAGGGCCACCAGAATCGTTGCTTAACCAAAAACATGGTACGACTAACCCCTGGATGACAAGCCAGATTGGAATCATGGCCCCATCGGATAACGTCTGGACGTAACCTCTTAGGTACAAATAATCGACTCGGTGGGCACCCGGGCGGAGGCGTTACCCCTTCTAAGGCCGTGTGGACCTTCGACTCGACCTCCCATGTGAGTGAAGAGACAATGAGTCTCTCAGGTAAAATACACTCGGGAGTGGACGGGCGCTCGGAACGATCAAAAATACGAGATAAAGCATCGGGCTTGATGTTCTTAGACCCGGGACGATATGATAGAGAAAAATCGAAACGACCGAAAAACAGAGCCCACCGAGCCTGCCTAGAGTTTAGTCTTTTAGCGGATCTGATGTATTCTAAATTCTTATGATCGGTCCAGACGATGAAAGGTACCCCCGACCCCTCCAACCAGTGACGCCATTCTTCCAAAGCTAATTTGACCGCCAGCAGCTCCCTGTTACCAATGTCGTAATTCCGTTCGGCGGCGGATAAGCGATGAGAAAAAAACGCGCAAGGATGCATCTTATCGTCCGTGGCGGCGCGCTGGGAAAGAACTGCCCCTACCCCCACCTCTGAAGCATCAACCTCCACCACAAACTGACGTGAAGGATCAGGGGCGACAAGAATGGGAGCCGAAACAAAGCGGCTCTTCAGATTGGAAAATGCAGCCTCAGCTGTATTAGACCACCTGAACGCCGTTGCGGTGGAGGTTAAGGCGGTCAGAGGAGCGGCTAGTTGGCTGAAGTTGCGAATAAAACGCCGGTAAAAATTGGCGAATCCCAAAAACCTCTGCAGGGCCTTACGGGAATCTGGGATTGGCCAATCCACCACAGCCTTAACCTTGTCAGGATCCATGCGCACCCCCTCAGACGACACGATATACCCTAAAAATGGAACTGACTGTGCATGAAAAACGCACTTCTCCGCCTTGACAAAAAGCCCATTCTCTAGCAGCCTCTGGAGCACTCGTCTGACGTGTTGCACATGTTCCTGGAGAGAAGAAGAAAATATCAATATGTCGTCCAGGTAGACATAAATGAACTGATCGATCATGTCTCTCAACACGTCATTAACGAGTGCTTGAAACACGGCGGGCGAGTTGGAAAGGCCGAAAGGCATAACCAAGTATTCAAAGTGCCCTCTAGGGGTGTTAAATGCCGTCTTCCACTCATCCCCCTCCCTAATGCGAACCAAATGATAAGCGTTGCGCAGGTCCAATTTCGTGAAAAGAGACGCGCCCTGCAGCCGTTCAAAGGCAGAAGACATCAACGGCAAAGGATAAGTATTCTTTACCGTGATGTTGTTCAGTCCTCTGTAATCAATGCACGGCCGCAGCGACCCGTCCTTCTTACCCACGAAAAAAAAACCCGCCCCCGCGGGAGACGAGGAAGGGCGGATGATCCCAGCTGCCAGAGAATCAGAAATGTATTTCTCCATGACCTCCCTTTCAGGATTAGAAAGTGAATATAACTTGCCTTTAGGCGGAGAAGACCCTGGTACTAAGTCTATGGCACAGTCGTAGGGACGATGCGGAGGAAGAGAAGCAGCCCGGGACTTACTGAACACTTCCTTCAGGTCAAGGTACTCCTCTGGCACGTTTGACAGATTCACCGACGACTCCTGTAACACAGAACGAGACACAGAAGAACAGGCAGACAACAAACAAGACGCATGACACTGGTTGCTCCATTCTGCCACGGACCCCTGACCCCACTCGATCCTGGGCTTGTGTTTGAGCAACCACGGATGACCCAAGACGACCGGATGAGTAGTAGATCTAGAAATAAAAAATGGCAACTGTTCAGTGTGATTACCGGAAGTGATGACGGTTAAGGGCTCCGTGGCGTGTGTGATGGTGGGTAGCTTCTGTCCATTAAGGGCGATGACAGTTATGGCATGTTCCAAAGGGTGAATGGGTATGTGCAAACGCGTGACCAGATCATAGTCCATGATGCTGCCCTCCGCCCCCGAGTCGACCAGAGCCTGGCAGGTGTGATGCCCCGATACCCACTGTAGTCTCACCGGGAGGAGTGTCGCAGATGAGGATTTATCCAAGGAAAGACCACCCGACAATAACCTCGGTACTACTGTCGGGCTCTGCCTTTTACGGGACACTCCCTAAGAAAATGCCCCGCCCCTCCACAGTACAAACACAGTCCCATCTCTCTCCGGTGTAATCTCTCCTCCCGGGAGAGCCGAGCTCTACCCACCTGCATGGGTTCAGGATCGAACGGGGGACCGACCGTGTTAACTCCGCTGGCACCGCTCTCCTCCATTTCCTCGAAGCGCGCTACGGGCCTCTTACGCGCCGCGCGTTCTTGCAAGCGAGCGTCCACCCGCAGCGCGAGCTCAATGAGACCGTCGAGACTGGTGGGTAGATCCAGCTGGTAAATCTCCTGCTGAACACGGTCGGCCAACCCATGCAGGAACATATCCCACTGCGCCTCCTCGTTCCACTTGCATTCCGCTGCCAGGGTGCGGAATTTGATGGCGTAATCAAAAAATGCTGTACAATAACTTCACTCCAAGGGTCAGTCGAGGCAGAGGCTGTGGCGTGCAGAGTGGCGAGGCACTGGGTGGCGCAGGGCTACAGCGGGTATCAGAGAACAAGGATAATCCAACCCAGAAAACAGGGCACACGACGAAAGTCCAGAATCCAAAAACCAGGAAGAAACACACAGAGAACACGACACCGGGAACAGCCTGCAACGAACTGACAAAGACACATAAAGACATGCACAATATATAACAACCACTAACAAGACACGGCTGGCAACAGATCGCAATCAGACCATAATGGGAAACGCCCACACAATCATTCACTCACACCCAACACACACACACACACACACACACACACACACACACACACACAACAACACACGAGGGTGAGTAAGTGAATCCATGAACCGTGACATATCTAGAGAAACCATTGGCCATTTTCTAAAAAAATAAAAATTATATACTTTTTAACCACAAATGCTCATCTTGCATTACGATGCTCCACGCATTACGTAATCACGTTGGAAAGGTCACGTGTGACGTAGGCGGAAGTATCGATCCAGTGTTTACAAAGTGAGCAAAGACTAAGTCAAACGGCCTTTACAAAATAAAAAAAAAAAGGTAAAATGATGTCGGACGATTTTGAAGTTGGAGGAGAAAATTAGATGGAGTTCTTCGTCCTACCGCAGTACTTTCACTTCAGAAGACTTTGAGTTGTATTGAATTACTTTTACACTGATTATGCCCTTTTTGGACCATGTTGATTATTACAAGTTTGCATTGACGTGTAAATGTGGACGATCACTAGGGCTGGGCAAATAATATAATTAATTCTCTTTCGATACCCAGCTCTAATGATCACGTGTTGTTCATCTGTGAAGGCTGTTTTTACAGTATATTCTCTCCCTTGAGCTCTGAAAGTTACAGTATTAATGACTATTAACTCTAAAGATCAAAGACAATTTGATTCCTCATGGTGAGATTCTACTGGCTAATTCTAGTCAGTCTGCTGTATCTGCACATATGAAGTAATGTGCTTTCTCCTGTTCTGGGATGTTCTTGTAGCCAAAAGCCTGTGAGGAATCAAACAATACGGCCCCTGATAAGAGGTTGAGACCTGAGGCCCGGCACGTGCTCCGGCAGGTATAAGCGTCTTCTCATAACATCCCGTG
This sequence comes from Ctenopharyngodon idella, assembly GCF_019924925.1. Taxonomy (NCBI): domain Eukaryota; kingdom Metazoa; phylum Chordata; class Actinopteri; order Cypriniformes; family Xenocyprididae; genus Ctenopharyngodon; species Ctenopharyngodon idella. Next base: position 33,393,580 of record NC_067236.1, read on the forward strand.
ACTTCCACGCTTGGTCACGTCTGTCCGCACCCCTCACTCTCCCATATCTCTCAATCTGCACATTTTCTTACACTTTAATTACACGGCCGTATATTGCCCTGCGCCGTATGGATGGGCGATAGAGAGAGCAGATAAGATGGAGAAGCTTCTGTCACCACCCAAACATATTAGAACGGCAGCAGAGACAATTATCTCCATTCTGAACGACAATTAAGCATCCGACTCTACCCAAATACATGGAGACAGAGCTCTGGACCACAGGGCATTTTTAATAAAAATCTATGACTTCCCCCGGTTTGTTTGAGAGACAGGAGGAAAAGACCGTTGAGGAAAAATAAGTCATTAATGATGTTTGTTAATGCAGCCATCACTGTGACTATATTCATAATATGATGCATATAGTAACAGATCAGTAGATTGATTAAAATTGACTGTGTGCGTCAATGTACAAAAGATTTTTGTGAAAGAAATTAATATTTTTATTCAGCAATTTAATTGATCATTAAATCGATCAAAAGTGACAGTAAAGACATTTGTAATGTTACAAAAGATTCTATTTCAAATAAATGCTGTACTTTTAACTAATTCATCAAAGAATCCTGAAAAATAAAATGTATCACGGTTTCCACAAACATATTAACTGTTTTCAACATTGATAATAATCATAAATGTTTCTATATATTCACATAGAAAACAGCTATTCTAAATTGTAATAATAACTCACTATTTTTACTTTATTTTTTATCAAATATATGCAGCCTTGGTGAGCAGAAGATACTTCTTTCACAAACATTAATAAAATCTAACGACCCCAAACTTTTGAACAGTCGTGTTATTTATCAAATGTAGTTCTCATTCAGTCAGTCACGTTACGTCGATACTGACGTAATGGGGTCTCGCCTGGGAGCCCAATCACCTCCAAGTGGGACAAAACAAGCCAATCGAGATTGGCCAGTGAGATTTACATGCCAAGTCACACCTGCCCGGTACATATGGGTATAAATAGGATTGGCATACTCACTTCATTTTCCTTGCAGCTCGTCGTGGGATCTCTCTGCAGGTGTGACGCCGCATTGCAGCAGTGTTTGCATCCAGATTGCTGTGCACACAGGGCAGCATCCGCCCCTGGGCTCTTCGGCTAAAGAGTATTCCCTAAAAGAGAAAGCATGGGCAGTGAGCGTCTTTTTAAAGACGCCTCTCTGTCCGTGCATTCCTGGATGCGGTCGTTTCCTGTTTTCATCTGATGGCCATGATCGCTGTCTCACATGCCCAGCATGTTGATACAGCGTTCGTGGGTGATTCATGTTGCATGATCACGTCGACACGCAGGTCGTGACTCCTTTCTCACAAAGGCTTGAGTCCCCTTTGTTGTTGCCCAGCTGCCGCTTGTGTGTAAAGCACAGCCGCGGGTCTGTCCAAAACTTTGGGAGACTGAGGGTTACAGCGTGAGCTTTCCGCCGGGAAAACCCCCGCGGATCTCCCACTGCTCAGTGTGTCGTGTGCCTGTGAGCTGCCGGCTGACAGCGCGTGTTGCCACGTCAACTCGGCGCATCGTTGGGCGCTCCGGATGAGGATCAGATGTCGATAGCTGCATCAGGGAGAGGGCTATTGCCCTCTGGATAGGAAGATGGCTCTGAGCTTCCCGCTTTGGCGGTATTTGCTCATACAGAGCAGAGCAGTTCCTGACAGTACAAAAGCAGACATTTCTGTCACCGCGGTCCAGTCTGCTGGCCAGTGGTACCCAAATTCTCAAGAAAGAGTGGTTTCCTGACTCTCCGGTCATACAGGTTGTGCGTGGGCAGTGAGCGACGCTCTGCTTCCTTCTTCCCAGCCCTTATTGTTTCGCCACAGACAGGGAGTGTGTGTTAGAGGACGCACTGCTTCCTCACGCCTCCCTAGCCAGTTCCTTATGGGACCCACAGAGCCAGGTAAGTGCACCACACTCACTGCCTCTACTTCGGGACGCTGTGCTTCCCGGGTTAGGCCCAAGTGCCCTCGCTGCCCCCCGTGGGTACGTCTGTTGTCCCTTTGGTGCCACTCGTACAGGCCTTGGGAGCATTGCTAGAGCTTCCCAGCCAGTTCCGCTAGCCCATTCGGACAGTCAGAGTCGGCTATGCAATTCAGTTCACCAGGCAGTCCCCCAGGTTCAGCTGTGTCCTGTTTGCCTCATGGCAGACGAGGACGCCCCTGTCCTATGAGTGGAGATTGTGTCCCTGCAAGCAAAGGACGCAATAGAGCCTGTCCCTCCAGCCGAGATGAAGGATTATACAGCAAGCGTCCTTCATTGTACCCAAGATAGCGGTGGGTTATGGCCAATCTTGGATCTGCGTGTCTTGAATCGGGCCCTTTACAAGCTCATGTTCAAGTTGCTCACGCAGGAAAGCATCCTCATATGCGTTCTCCCCAGGATTGGTTTGCAGCGATCGACCTGAAGGACACATACTCTCGTTTCACCTCGACACAGACTGTTCATACGCTCTGCTTTGAAGGTTGAGCATACCAATACAAGGTCCTCCCCATTTAGGCTGTCCCTGTGTCCCTGCGTCTCAGGGAGGTGGGCATTCGCATCTTAAACTACCTTGATTACTGACCTATTCTGGCTCACTCTCGAGATCAGTTATGCGAACACAGGGACCTGGTGCTCAGGCACCACAGCCATCTGGGGTTTTGGGTCAACTGGGAAAAGAGCAAGCTCTCCTCTGCGCAGAGCACCTCTTTTCTCAGTATGGAGATGAACTCGGTCAGTATGACGGCGCGCCTCACCAACAAGCGCACACAGTCGGTGCTGAACTGCCTGAATGCATTCAGGCGGGAGACAGCGGTTCCACTGAAACAATTTCAGAGGCTCCTGGGGCATATATGGCATCCGTAGCCGCGGACATACCGCTTGGATTGATGCATATGAGACTGCTTCAGCACTGGCTACACAGCCGAGTCCAGAGATGGGCATGGCGCCAGGGCATGCTCTGGGTGGCCACCACACCTAACCGTCACCAAAACGCTCAGCCCGTGGTCGGACCTTGCCTTTCTACAGGCCAGAGTGTCTCTAGAACAAGTGTCCAGGCATGTTTTCGTCACCACAAATGCCTCCACCACCGGCTGAAGTGCCGTATGCAACTGGCATGCTGCCTCGGGCTCCTGGACAGGACCTCAACTGCAGTGGCATGTCAGTTGCCTCAAGTTGCTAGCAGTACTCCTTGCCCAGCACCAGGTTCAACCAGTCCAGATGGAAAACACATCGACCGTGGCGTACATCAACCGTCAGGGTGGTCTACGCTCTCGTCGCATGTCGCAACTCGCCCGCCATCTCCTCCTCTGGAGTCAGCGGCGGCTCAGGTCGCTACACGCCATTTACATTCCAGGCGAGCTGAATTGTGCGGCTGACACACTCTCACGACAGCTCGCACTCCCGGGAGAATGAAGACTCCATCCCCAGGCAGTCCAGCTGATTTGGAGCCGATTCGGGGATGCACAGGTAGTCCTGTTGACTCCCAAGAGTCTGCTCACTGCCAGGTGTTTTATTCCCTGATCGAGGGTACCCTCAGCACGGATGCACTGGCACAAAGCTGGCCCCGAGGCCTACGCAAATATGCGTTTCCCCCAGTGAGCCTTCTCGCACAGACACTGTGCAAGGTCAGGGAGGACGAGGAGCAGGTTTTGCTAGTTGCACCTTACTGGTCCAACCGGACCTGGTTCCCAGAACTGATACTCCTCATGACAGCCCCCACTTACCTCAGGGCTTACCTCAGACGCTGGGTAGGTTACGAAGTTTGTGAGCGACAGTTGTTATGGGGCATGCGGCAGCTTGCCAGCATCTGCGTCTCCAACATTCGTAACACGGTTCAGTTGCTATGGCGTTTTCAATTAAAGATTCAAGATTCTTTATTGATTCAAGATTCTTTATTGTCACTGTACAAAAAGTACAGCGAAATTAGAGCAATCCTTGCAGTGCAATCACATAAATTAGTGCAAGCTAAGCATCTAATTTAAATAGAAAACAAGTTAAGAAGAATTTCCAATTAAACAATATGATAACCAATATACAACACAATATTTCAAAAAACAATATACCACAAAAACATTTTACCATTACGTCAGTATCAACATAACGTTGAACGTGACTGACTGAATGGGAACATCTAGGTTACTATTGTAACCCCCGTTCCATGAAGGAGGGAATGGAGACGTGACGTCCCCTTGCCATAGCCCTGAACCACCGCTGAATGGCCGGGTTCCCTGTCTCGGCTCCTCAGCAAAACATGAATGAAGTGACTATGCCGGTCCTATTTATACCCGTATGTGCCGGGTAGGTGTGACTCGGCATGTAAATCTCATCTCGATTGGCTCGTTTTGTACCACTTGGAGGTGATTGGGCTCCCAGGCGAGACCCCATTACGTCAGTATCGACGTAATGTCTCCGTTCCCTGAAAGGTTACAATAGTAATGTAGACGTTCTCATACACAAGACAATCACTTCACCTGTCTTTAAGTAAAAAACGAAAACCCTGTCATCTTTTATTCACATGTTTTTTTCTCAATTCGCCAAGCTCCAAAGGACAAAGTTTTGTGTGAGGAATGGACTGAAATTTAAATTTATCTTCACTGTTAATTTTCTTTTCATTCGTGTTTTTGAAAATGTTTTGAATTTCAATTACACGATAATTGCGAACCAATTGGCCTCAGTAATATCAACTCTATTGAGAGTCTTTAATCTGAATGCTGTAAAGCCTGACATATAAAATAATTTAATTATTGAAGTCTTAAAAAATCTTGATATTTTATACATCAGGCTTTTATGGCTCATATAGTCTGATATAGTGAGAATATGGAGGAAAAAAAAATTCAGAGGCCCAAACTGAGCAAAACTATGCAATTTGGTGCAGATGCTATTAATATGGACAAAAAGTAAGATGAAATCCTGATGCTTGTAAATCAATGCGATCTTCATAGATACTTACATAAAATGCATATTAATATCAATATCTGCCAATAATATGTCTTAGTAAGATGATATTTAAATGCTTAGTTTTATGATCAAATCTCTGTAGTTTTAAAACATATAATGCAATACAATGATGATTGAGAGATGAACAAATAAACCTTCCTCAAAAGATGATGATCATATTTGATACTCATGATTTTTATATAAAATGATGTCTGGATAATCAAGTAAGGCGAAGCTGCTTCAGTCCAGTTGAAATATTACTAACAATATCAAAGTTATTCTTACGTTTACTTTATAAAATCAGTGCAGATTTCACAGCAGAAAGACACATGAAGCACGAGCTGAAGGAGGACATTTGTACAATTATACTAAAAGATCTTTTACTCGATAAAAAAGTCTAAACTATCGATCAGACGACTGTAGGAGATTGAGTGCAACAGGTTTTACGGCAAAGTTTTGGTCATGTTAATCATTTAGATGCCTTAGAAAGTTCTATCACAAATGATACACTAGACGTTACAGGGTTAAAATGAACGTTAGTCTGTTCAGAAGGCTATTGACAGTATAACAGTATCAATTTTCACTGTATGTAAAAGAGCAGCTCAGACATTCTGTCCAACATCTTCTTTTACAGGTTTGGGTAGTAAATGATGACAGAATGATCATATTTTGGTGATCTATCTCTTTAATAAGAGATGCAGTAAGATGGAGACAGATAAAACGCTGCTTTCAGAGAGAAAGAGAGAGGTGACTTTGAGGAGCTGGACTCAGTCTCATGCCAAGCGTCTCTCTCTCTCTCTCGCTGTCACCTAATCCTCAGTCCGACGGCTCGGTTCTGGGAGCGCTTGTGTGAGGCGGGTCAGTTACCCGCTATCACAGGGCTTTAATCTGAGCGGCCGCCTCCTAAACTGGCTGTTCGTGCGGTGCCAGCGAGCGGCGGTGGGCGCTGCCATCCCTGAGAGAGACAGCTAGAGGTTGTCTGTACATGGATGGGCACTTCACAGCTCGGCGGGTGGGGGAGGAAGGGGCATCGCGGCAGCTGCTCGGGGCATATGGGCAGAATTCATTAAAAGAGCCCAAAAAAGCTCATGTGAGCAGAGAGACAGAGAAAGAAAGTACAGCGAGTGTGTGTGTGAGTGTGTGTGAGCGCACTTTTGTGTATTCAAATACATCACAGGTTCTCAAGTCTTGCATCATGCTTGAAAGTTGTATTAGACCTTGAGCCTGTGTTATTTTATTATCATTATTATACTAATGTAATTTGTTAATATCTTGAATTAATTTCATTTTTACATTTTTAAGTTTTATTTTATTCATTTTTTTGTTATTTTTGTACTTCAACTTAAACTAAAGGAAAATTGGAATTTTATTACTTATTCTCTGAAATAAAATAAGTTTAAGTTTTTTATGTTGATTTTTTTATTTCAGTTCATGTTTATTTTAAGTCTTGTTTTTTATGGTTTTAATTTTAGTTAATAATTGTGTTCATTTATAGTTGAAAAACTGTGTGCAAATCCAGTGTTACTTTAGTATTATTTATATACTATTATAGTATTTTGAAATTAGCTTTTATTTTTGTATTTTAATTTTTCATTTTAATTTGACGTTTTAGAAATGTTGTTTTTTGGTAATTTTTTGGTAAAGTTTTGAAGAACTAAACGTTTAAGTTTTTCAAAAATAGTATTTATATTTATTCAGCTCTTTGAATTGTCGAAAATATAGTTTTTGTAGTTTTAATAGCTTTTTAATAGTTTTAGTTTTGGTGAAAATAGTGAAAATAGTTTCACACAATGTTGTAAAAAGGCTAAAAAAAATTATAGACAAAAGGTAAATAATTAATTACTGATAATTGTATGACAAATGTATATTTTCAAAGAGTGAAAATAAGTTTATATACAGTCAAACCAAAAATTATTCAGACATTTTTTATATTTTGTATATGTTTTTATTAGTGGGTGCAGGACACTATAGTTCATTTATGTAAGTGAGGATAGCAAAATAAAGGAAACCATGACATATTATACCCAAAAATTCTTCATACAGTGGACTACCAGTAAAATTGATATAAATTTGGAACCAAGTTATTCAGACACTTTGACCTGACCATGTTTTGCTTAAGTGTTATCTGACATAATTAAGATTAATTTTTTCTGACACAGTTTAACTCTTGTCATATTTTATTACCATTTTTTTTTAAACTATAGTGAATAAACTGTATTAATGAATGAAATGTTAAAGGTGTCTGAATAAATTTTGGTTTGACTATATATATATATATATATATATATATATAAAATTTCAGTAATGTTTATGGTATTTAAAGTAGTTTTAATAATAATATAATAATAATAATAATAATAATAACCCTGCCTTGAGCACACCTGACTAGGGATGATTTCACTGGTGATATAAAATAAAGCAAAATTGTGACAATTATAATTTGCTTTCTATTTGGCCATCATGTTTCCTAAATTGATCCTTCTTATTTCATAAATATGAGAGTTCACCCTCATGCCATTCCTAACTTATATGCATTTATTTCTTCTGCAGAAAACAAAAGAAGATATTTTAAGAACATTGGTACCCCATCGATTTCCACTGTATGGGCAAAAAAACATTTCTCAAATTATCTTTTTTCAATTTATTTTTATTTCAAATTTGGTTGTAGTATTTTTAGTACTTTAACTTTATTTTACTTATTAGCTAAGGCAACATTTCTCATTTTTGTTTAGGTTTCATAAGTTTACATTTATATAGTATACATCTGATCGAGTATACATCTACTATATATGATGACAGAATGATAATTTTTGGGTGAAATCCATTTTGACTGAAGTCATCAGTCCCTCTTATTATACAACCACCCATCAGAGACACTTTTCTTCATCAATGGACAAAATCGAGTCCCTGCTTAATTTTTTTTTTTTTTTTTTTCTAATTGAACATCTTGTTTCACTCAAAAATGGTTTGTGACCTCTGTTTTATCTCGAGTGTAAATGACATTGACTTTAAAAGTCAATTAACTTTAATTAACTTGCCATCATTTAAAAATGTTAGCATTGTATTCATTTATAGTGAAAAACAGCGTGTTAGACGTCTCTGTTACTGTTGTAACCTCTGAGATGTGGTGTCGTTGACTGACACTAGGGGTCATACTTGGAAGCCCCAATCACCTCTGATATTTTGAAAAAAGGCAAATGAAAATTGGAGAGTGGAATTTGCATGCGCCACTCCCCGGACATAAGGGTATAAAAGGAGACGGCGTGCATCCACTCATTCAGGGTTGGGCTGAGGAACCGAGACAGTGTCCAGGCCATTTCAGCGGGCAGTTCAGCATTGTAGCAGGAGGGACACTACGTCTCATTCCCTCCATCGGGTAATGGAGGTTACAACAGTACCAGAGACATTCCGTATCTGTCAGTCACTTTGACATAGTGTCGGTGACTGACACTAGGGGTCCCCCGGGGAAAACGGCACAACAGCTAAACCGTTACAAGGTATTGGCGGTGCAGATGTAAGCAAGCCCTCGCATACCGATTAACAAATGCAATCGTAACCTACCCAACACCCCACGTAAGCCATGTAGTCCTTCGTACCACGCGGGGACAGAGAGGACAGTACTTACCATGGGAAAAGGTCACTTCAGCTGGTGTTTTGACCTTTTCTCTTATTTTCCTTTTTTTTAATTCACAGCTGTGCAGACCAGAGGAAGCGCTGGGGAAGTGGAAAAAGAACACTACAGAGACCACATCCTCCTAAGGGAGGTGAACATGTGGAGAATACATCGCATGGACTTAACCACTGGAAAGTACCACACATGTAAAGAAGTCTCTGCAGTAGGTCCTACCTGAAGAGGGAGGAACTTTGACAAGCACAGTAACTTGGTGGCAGAAACAGAGCTCTGCCTAGGGGAAGACATGGGTTTACTGTCAGACACCTAGGGGAAGACACGGGTTTACTGTCAGGAAAACCGTATCGTGGAGGATACTTCATATGGGATTACCATCAGAGAATCACTACATATGGAGCACTTAGCTCCAGTATGCATACTGACCCAAAGGGGCATGCATCACAAGTACTGGGCCTGGCATTGAATTCCTCAGTCAAATTCAACTGCTGCGGGGTCCGGCAAAGATTCATCCAGGGTTCGTTGGTCCGGAGAACTCGCGTGGATAAAGAAGCGCACATTATTCCCTCAGGGAGGGGAAAGGTGGTATATGCAAGTGGTACACCCTACCCGTTGTCTGTAACTTACCTGTTTGTACCCAATAGCACACAGGACAAAACTGGCTCAACACAGAGAAGGTAAAATCTTGTGAAGGTATTGGGTGTAGCCCAGCCTGCTGCTCTACAGATGTCTGTTAGAGAGGCACCATTTTCTAGAGCCCAGGGGGAAGCCACACTTTTTATGGAATGTGCACACACTGCTAAAGGGCATAGCCGATTGGGCCTGGTATACAAAGGCAATGGCATCCACAATCCAGTGGGCCATCCTATTTTTGGAGACAGCCTTCCCCTTTCTGCTGTCCCCTAAAACAAACAAAGAGCTGCTCAAAGCTTCTGCAGTTCTGTGTGTGGTACAGGTAGACACGCAGGGCACGTACTGGACACAGCAATGACAAAGCTGGGTCTGCCTCATCCCGAGGCAGCACTTGCAAGTTCACCACTTTGGTCCTAAAAGGGGCAGTGGGAACTTTGAGCATGTAGCTCTGACCCTACTGCGCATCTCTGAGGGTCTTCCCTCGGAAAGAACACCAGTTCGTGAACAGACTCCACTTCAAAGCATACAGCCGCCTCGTAGAGGGGGCTCTGGCTTGAGGGATAGTGCCTATCGCCGCTGTTGATAGGCCACTATGGTTTACCACGTTTGGTCCAGACAGACACTAGACGTGGAGTTTCCAGAGGTCTGGGTGCGGGTGTCAAATTGTGCCCCATCTTCGCAAGGTAGAGGTTGTCGCAAGGAGCATAAGCTCCGAGAACCAAGTACGGGTGGGCCAGTACGACGCAACCAACAAGGCCTGTTATCTATTCTCCCTGACTTTTCACAACGTCTGTGCAATCAGGATCACTGGGGGAAACGCATATCCCCCAGGGCCAGCTGTGAGCCAGCATGTCTGTGCCGAGGGGGGCCTCGTTCAGGGAATACCACAGCGGGCATTGGCAGCATTCCTGAAAAGTGAACAGGTCTACCTACGCTTTGCCGAATCAACACTAAATCATCTGGACTGCCTGGGGACGGAGTCTCCAACTCCCCCGTTACTCGTTGTGAAAACAGAATGGCCTCCGTCTGCTTCTTTACTGGCAAAAACGGCTGGGCAAAGTCCTCAAAAGTGTCGCCGAAGAGGCCACCCTGTGAGATGGGGGCGTCAAAAAAAGCAAACTTTGTTGGCGTCCCTCATCTCAGCAAGGTTCAGCCAGAGATGCCGCTCCTGGACCAGCATAGTAGACATTGCCTAGCCAAGAGCCTGCGCCGTGACCTTTGTCATTCATAGAGCGAAGTTGGCCACCGAACTCAGTTTCTGCATCAATCTCGTCTCAGGACTACCATCATGCAGATCTTTAAGTGCCTTGGACTGACGGACCTGCAGGATGGCCAAGGCATTCAAGGTGGAAGCAGCTAGTCCAGTGGCACTGTAAGCCTACACCATTAGAGACAAAGTAATCTTACAGGCCCTGGACAAGAGTCTAGGACGATTCTGCCAGGTGGCCGCGTTTTGTGGGCATAAATGCACAGCAATCTCACAGTCCACCTGAGGAACCTCCATGTACCCCCTGGCTGCCCCACCATTGAAGGTAGTGAGGATGGAAGAGCCTACAAAGCGGAACCGGGCAGTAAAAGGTGCCCTCCCCAATTTCGCCAGTTCTTCATACACTTCATCCAACTGCGAACGCTCGGAACAGGGCAGAGGATTTCACGCCAGGGCAATGCTAGTGACGGCCCAGGCAAGCATGGCTGCCAACTCTGCATCAAACTGGGGCTGGTCTACCACACTTGCAGGTGGTCCAGCTGAGTTCTCAGCATCAGAAGGCATTAGCCCATCCCCAATGCAGTGACCGATAATTCATCCTCATCTGAGAACTGCATGTGATGCAATGTCGAACTCATCCGGGAACTCCACGGGGCACAATGTGCAAAACAAGGAATGGGAGGTCCGTGGGGATTTACCGGAAAAAGTTCTCCAAACATGTGAGACAAAGATCATGGCCGTCCGAGGACGGGAGATATCGACCACACCCAGAAACACCCAGGCAGAAAGGCTTCTTTAAAATGATGCTCTCCATCTGTGATTGCTCTTTTAGAGAAGTTTGCTATTTCAGATCACGAGGCGAATGAAAACCAGCCTGTAAATAGAAGACACTTCGCTCAGTTCTGAACAAATCTAAATGAGTGGATGCATGCCTGCTCCTTTTATACTCACATGTCCGGGGGAGTGGGCCATGCAAATTTGCAATTTTTTATTGGCCTTTTCTCAAAATATCAGAGGTGACTGGGGCTCCTGAGTATGACCCCAAGTGTCAGTCATCAGCACTACGTTGAAGTGACTGACAGATACGGAAACCAGTGTTACTTTAGTATTTTTTATATACTATTATAGTATTTTGAATTAGCTTTTATTTTTGATATTTTCATTTTAGTTTAAATTTTAGAAATGTTATTTGTTTTATTTGTTATTTAAATATTTCTATTTATCTTTCATTAATTTTTATTTCAGTTTCAGTCATTTTAGTACTTCAACTTATTTTAATTTTCCAAAATCTAATATTTATATTTTAATTCTATTTTAGCTTTCTTTTAAATTCTCAAAACCAATTTTAAAAGTGTTAGTTTTAGTGAAAACAGCACGTTTCACAGAGTGTGGTTATTGTTAATTGTTTTTATTTAGAATCTACTGGCCAAAACAATGGTTCCTCTTTTATCCTTTTAAGCCATTTAAAAACAAATACATAATATACAAGATATATACTGGATACATAATATACAAGATATATACTGAATATCATCAAGGCTAAAAAATATTGAGCATGACCATTAAAACATTTCACAGACAAAAGGTAAATATTTGATTACTGTTTATGGATAATTTCATTAGAAATGTACATTTTTCAAAGAGTGAAATTTGATATTCTGACTTAAATGAAACATGTTATCATGTTAACCAACAAACAAGGCATGATAAAAACACAGGAGTTAAGCTCACCGTGTTTGGAATAGCTGAGAACCGGACGTTTCGTTCACGGTCGATGGTCTGGTCAATAATGATAAGGCCGGCTTGCTCGGATGAGCAAAGTTCATTTTAACTCAATCAACTGGATTTCAGTTTACCTGCTCATTAACCTTGGATTTACGCTTTTTCCAGATACTACAAACGGTGACAAATGTCTTCAGATTGATCCAGTTAAGAAAAGCAATGTTTCTGGGTTTGCAAGGTTAACCTTAATGAGAAACACAAAGCATAAATCTGTGTGATGTCACCGGCAATAACAATGACATTGTCAAGAATCATTCAATATGAACAATATCTGAACACATGAAGTGTAAATGTAACCCTACAGAGACGCATCCTGCTGCTCGTCCCTCCTCAGGCCACAGGAAGTGGTGACTGCTCATCTCGCTCTCCTTGATCCCATTCCGTCTGGAGTTCAGAGGAGACTTCAGTGAACAGATGATCCCAATCCCAACCAACATCCTCCTGAAAACCATGAAAACCCATCATAAAAACTTTGTTAAGAGAAAGAGGCTGGGAAGCGGGAGGAGTACAGTGGCTTTAAAGGGACAGCCCACCTAAAAAGTCATCATTTACTAACATTTATGCCGAGGAACACAAAAGGACATTTCTTTAAAAAAAAATCTATTTATCTTATGTTCACTGTAAACTGCTGTATATATCACACTGTAAGGAAACAATGTGATATATATATATATATATATATATATATATATATATATATATATATATATATATATATATATATATATATATATACACAGCAGTTCACAGTGAGCATGTCTATCAGGCTCCAAGAAGGATGAAAAACAACAATAAAATTATCAGGAAAGTAGACTCCATGACTTGAGTTCCTCAGAAACGGCATCAGCTGCAGAAGACTACGGTGCTTTTTTCAATCATTTTGATAGTTTTTATGGTCCTTGTCATAATGGACTGTCATTGTAACACTACCGGTCAAAAGTCTGGAATAATTAAGATATTTTGAATGTTTTTCTCTTCTGCTAAAACTGTAATATTGTGAAATATTATAATATAAAATAGATGTTTTCTATGTGAATATATAGTAAACTGTAACACTGTGATCAGCATCATTACTCCAGTCTTCAGTGTCACATGATCCTTCAGAAATCATTCTAATATGATGATTTGCTGCTCAACAAACAGTTCTAATTATTATTATCAATGTTGAAAACAGCTGTGCTGCATCATATTTTTGTAGAAACCTTGATTACACTATCATTCAAAAGTTTGGAGGTAAGATTTTTTTAATACTGTTCAGCAAGAATGCATTAAATTGATCAAAAGTGACAGTATAAGCATTGATAATGTTACAAAAGATTCTATTTCAAATAAATGCTGTTCTTTTGAACTTTTTATTCATTAAAGAATTCACAAAAACAAAATGTATCATGGTTTTCACATAAATGTGAAGCAGCAAAAACTGTTTTCAACATTGATAATAACCATTATAAATAATTGAGCACCAATAATTATAATAATTGAGCAGCAAATCATCATATTAGAATGATTTCTGAAGGATCATGTGACACTGAAGACTGGAGTAATGATGCTGAAAATTCAGCTTTGATCACAGGAATAAATTACACTATTATATATTCACATAGAAAACTGTGATTTTAAATCATAATAAAATTTCACAATATTACTGTTTATACTGTATTTTTGATCAAATAAAATGCAGCCTTGGTAACATTAGGGACTTTCCAAAAAAAAAAAAAAAAATGATAATGGCTTCAAACATTTGACTGCTAGCTGGTGTTTAAAAGACTGAAGCTTCTTTAAAATATCTTATTTTGTGTTCCACAGAAGAAAGTCATGTGAGTTTGGAATGACATGAGGGTGAGTAAATGATGACAGAATGATAATTTCTGGGTGGACTATCGCTGTAAAACATTGTGGAAAGTATGACATGAAGAACGCTGGTCCTGATTTTATAAATCTGTTGGTCTGACCCTCTTACACGCCCTAGAAAGAACCAGACAGAGCTCACCTCTCTCACCTCCTGCTCCGGGGCTAAAACCTTCGTGAGCAACTTCAGGTCAATCTCTCCATCCTGGGAAACATTCAATACAGATAAAACATTAGGCAAACCATTACTGAAAGCTATGCAATATAATGCCAAGTCAGCATGTGACCACATATTCAACCCAAAACACAGACGCTGTAGGACGGGAAGGATGTTCTAAAATTAAGCAGTAACTTTACACCGCCTTACAAAATCCTCGATTTGGACGAGTCAACAGTCTGTGTTGTTGTTTGGGAATGATGGGTAGTGTGCGTGTCTCACCAGGGTCTGAAAAGCAGAGTACTTCATGAGGTCGTTGTCCAGGTCTCTGTAGGTCATAACTCTGTTCACCTGGATACTGAAGACAAGAGAGAACTCTAAACACCTGTCTGTTTACATCATCTTAAATTGCTGACAGACAACCAGATAAAATTCTTTGAAACTTTTCAACACCATCATTCAAATTAAGAATGAATTGAAACTTTGACATTATGAAAATATTATGACAAACGCTCACACATTAGACATCCTAAAACTATTACACCTTTAACATTGACTTAAGATATGAATTTAATATGTTTAGGGCAATCACCTGTTTTTATTATGGTTTCATTTTCCATTCAGCTTTAAGGCAGGTCAGAAATCAGAAACTAATTGTGATTATTTTATTCCTTGTCAGCCCTAAAATTAGCAAGAAATAAATATCAAGAACTATACTATTCTACGACTAGCTTAGATTTATTAGTACTTTGTTGTTTACTTGTCAGGCACAATATTCTCTGTAAAGCTGGTCTGGAATGATATTTATTGTGAAAAGCGCTATTCAAATAAATCTGAATTGAAAAATGTTTATCTTCTGGTTTCTTGTTAACCTTATATTAAGTAAATATTTTCCAGATATTTTAATGATTTGTTTTGGCTTCAGTTCAGTGACAATATAAATAATTACTTCCATCTGGATAACTTGCATGATAACTTGCATGTTATTTGCTGTTGCTTATTATTTAAAATAAATAAATAAATAAATAAATGTTTGTGCTCAATTGGATTGATGACACTGTTGTTTGTGGGCAAGTGAAGAATATGAGAGTTTTTTTTTTTTAGATGATGAGTATCGTTCGGATTGTTTGATACCTTGGTGGAGCAGCAATCTGCATGGTGAGATCTTCCTCTTGAACCTCCTCCAGGTCTGGAATCACTGGGATGTCTAGAGAAAGCAGGTGAAATGCATTTTCCATTGAATTCTAACAAGACCTGTAATATAGAGCATTCTACACCTAATGTAAAACTGCCGCCATTAAAGGGATACTCCACCCAAAAAGGAAAATTCTCTCATCATTTACTCACCCACACTCTGTCCCAGATGTATGACTTTCTTTCTTCATATGAACACAAACAGAGATTTTTAGAAAAATAATTGATCTCTGTGAGTCCATATAATGAAAGTGGATGGGACCCTCAAAGTTGACTCTTCAAAAACCAGACAAAACGAACACAACGGTAATCCATTCGACCCCAGTTGATGAATCAATGTTTTCTAAAGCAAAAACTAACTGTGCTGACATTTACATCAAGCATGAATCATTTGACCGTTGGCCGGAAGGGATGGTTTATTATTATAAAAATTAAATATATTAGTATTTTTCTCACACACACACATACACCAAATGTTTCACTTCAGAACACATTGGCCACATACACACTGCAGCTAAATTTAGTTGTCAGTTCACCTTTTAGTGCTGAATCCTGTTTTGTACACACACAGTTCAGTATTTACAGGAGTGAAACTGCAAACTACAACCAAATTAGCTTGCTAGAAAAAAAAAAAGAAAAGAAAAAAAAACAGCAAACAAGAACAAGCCCATAATAAAGCTAAATAAATCCAAATGCTTTATATTGAAAAAAGGACCAAAATGTTGTAATCTGCACCTTGCCCACTTTAATATTCGATAAACTTGATTGTTTCATGAACCAGGCCCAAGCAAGTGCTTATAATAAGTGGACATGACAATACTTCTGCGATCTGCGAAGCAGCCTTACAAACATAAACAAAACACAACGCCTCTGTCGACAGGGGTTTAGTTAAAACTCTTTTGTCGCTTTAATATTACTTTGGTCAAAAATAGTGAATACCAAACATGTGAGACGCCAGAATTTTGCTATGGTTACCATGGTGTCAATCATCACAATTTCGGAAGGTAGTTGTGTTCCGTACAAACACGGAATGATCATTTAGGGGATTCACTCCTGTATTTAAACGAGGTTGTCACGCCTGAAAATTTACAGTGTGTACGTGGCTACTGATTCATCAACTGGGGTCGTGTTGGATAACCGTCGTGTTCGCTTTGTGTGGTTTTTAAAGTGTCAACTTTGAGGGTCCTATCCAACTTCATTATATGGACTCACAGAGATGAATTATTTTTCTAAAAATCTCTGTTTGTGTTCACATGAAGAAAGAAAGTCATATACACCTGGGACGACATGAGGATGAGTAAATGATGAGAGAATTTCATTTTTGGGTGGAGTATCCCTTTAAAGGATTAGTTCACTTCAGAATTAAAATTTCCTGATAATTTACTCTCCCCCATGTCATCCAAAATGTTTATGTCTTTCTTTCTTCAGTAGAAAAGAAATGAAGGTTTTTGAGGAAAACATTCCAGGATTTTTCTCCATATAGTGGACTTCACTGGGGTTCAACGTGTTGAAGGTCCAAATGTCAGTTTCAGTGCAGCTTCAAAGAGCTCTACACGATCCCAGACGAGGAATAAGGGTCTTATCTAGAAAAACCATCACTCATTTTCTAAAAAAAAAAAAAAAAAAGAAAAAAATTTATATACTTAACTACAAATGGTCATCTTTCACTGCACGGCGATCCACCAGAAAGGTCACGTGTGACGTAGGCGGAAGTACCGCGGCAGGGTGAAAAACTCATTTTCTCCTCCAACTTCAAAATCATCCGACATCGTTGTTTTATCTTTTTTTTTGTAAAGGGTGTTTGACTTAGTCTTTGCACGTTCACTTTGTAGATACTAAATCTGTACTTTCACCTACATCACGCGTGACCTTTGTAACGTGATTACATAATGCATGACCATCACAGAGCAGTGCAAGACGAGCATTTGTGGTTTGTGGACCCTTATTCCTCGTCTGGGATCATGTAGAGCTCTTTGAAGCTGCACTGAAACTGACATTTGGACCTTCAACCCGTTGAACCCCAGTGAAGTCCACTATATGGAGAAAAATCCTGGGATGTTTTCCTCAAAAACCTTAATTTCTTTTTGACTGAAGAAAGAAAGACATAAACATGGGCAGGCAACAAAACAGCATCATGCTTATAATAATCAACAGAAGGTTATCGTACTTTGGTGTGGATGCTAATATAATTAATGTTCTTGGCATGAACGAACCTTTACACAAGCTAATTTAACTGGTAGTTTACAGAAACAAATATTGACTTATTATAATCAACAGTTTTATTTACTCGCCAAAGCCAATTTTGCTCATCTTGGATGTAAACCGAACATGTGATCTAGCTACAAAGTTTTTCTCGAGACGCACGCGGCCATATGCTGCAGCTACTGCTGGGTGTTACTGCGAGTTGCAGCATTTCCCACAATCCCTCCAATCATCACAGATGCTGTCTGTCTCCTCGGCGCGGCTCTGTTTATATTGTGTGTGAACTGGCGTTTGATTTCCTCCCTCCTCTCTGCGTTTCTCTCACTCTCGCACTGACATCCTCTTCCACGCTGCCCCCCGTCACGGCGACCAGGCGGCCATGAATATTCAGTGATCAAGACAGTATCTCTTCCCGCTGTGAGGCGGCGCTCCGGCCAGGGGCTCCCCAGAAACCGACACACACTCGCACTCATCCCGGCGCCGAGCATTTGGGCCCTGTCAGCGGCGGCCACCCTCAGGACCCTTCAGGCCAGAGCGGCGACCTCCGTGTCCATTCGGGCCGGGCCGGGCTCCAGGCGCGCAGGCCTGCCTGCGAGCCCATCTGTGTGGGGTCGGAAGTCACGGCGCGGCCTGGCAGGAGCCGCGGTGCCAAGAGCCACGTGCCCGCTGCCCAGAACAGTGGGAACCCGCTTTAATTGGCAAAACTCGACAGGACAGAGCGTGGCATCGCTCCCAAAGAAGGACAAACTTTCACAGCCCTTCTCCTCTTTTTGGACAGACTTTTGCTGGAGTGTGTTCAGGTGTGCCACAAGAGCGCACGTTTACAAAATCACCGTCAAACGCAGTTTGACAGTGCTTTAAATGGAAGAAAGCATAGCTTTTCTTTATAAAGAAAAGTTTTGTTAATAAAATCAGAACAAAACCTGTTACCTTCACCACTTAAAGTAGGAAAAGTTCAAAAATGACACGACTGAAATGTGTTGTCCAGTGTTTCTACTACAACTATAAAACGAACAAGCATTCACTTTACATTTATTCATTTAGCAGACGCTTTTATCCAAATACAACAAGAGATTTATTTTACATTCATTCAACAATGTAGAAATAAGTGGGTAACACTTTTAATAATACCTTTCACTACTTTTTATGAATAGTCACTAACAAACGTTGTAACATTATGTAATGCCTAAAGGAACAGTTCATATTTGATTGTATGGAAAAGAGCGGCTCAGACATTCTGCTAAAAGTTTTCTTAGACCACACATAAAATATCCATCAAACATGGTTTCACAGTCCTGTAAAGCCTCACGTATAAAATAAAAATCTGGGAAAAAAAAAAAAAAAAAAATCTAAATTTTTTGAAATAGAACAGTTTATCAAACCTTTAGGCAAACATTTAAAAAAGTTTGCATATGTTTTTTTTTTGCTAAGTATCATATTTGATGCCTCAGGCTTTTATAGCTCATATAGTCTGATATAGTGTGAATATAGAGTAAAAACAGCTTAATTTTATTCAGAGGCTCAAACTGAACAAAAATCTGCAATTTGGTGCAGATGCTGATATTTATATGGACAAAAGGTAAGATTCTGAAATTGTAATGCTTGTAAATCAATATAGATCTTTATAACAGTATAGCAGATACTTAGATAAAATGCATATAAATATCAGTTGTCAGTCTATATCTGCCAATAATACGTCTCAGAAGGATGATATTTAAAATACGTATTTCAAGGTGTTGAATTGATAACACCTTGTAACAACTTTCATTAATAAGGTAATACTGTATTACTAACAAATGTGAATTAGTGTTGTTCATGAAGTTATTCAGCCAGTATTAAAGTTGAGTGTGTAAGTGCAGCTTTTGAGCTCCAGACATGAATGATTCCTCAAATCAAGTGTGTTGTTGAGGAAAGTGTGATGCCACTTTAATGCTAAGTGAACATTTTCACCTGCTGAACGATTGAACAGGTGAAAAAAACCCACAGACGCTCACTGAAGGAGGAACCCGAGCCACATCTACAGACCAGAAGATCACTGAAATGGTATTTAAATTGATATAACTATATATTATATAAATAATATATAGTTATAATCAACCTGAAAACATCAAGAACATCCAGGTAAACAAAAACACCTGGAACTAGGGGTGGACGATTAGTTATTTTTGTTATTTTAATTTATCTTTGTTATTAAAAATAAGAACAAAGAGGCACATTACAAACAACAGGACAAATATAGTATAAAAAAGACGCAAATGAAATAGTGCTTTAAGTTTTTTAGATCTATTTAACAGTAGCGTTCAAGTAAGAAACAATACAGAATAATCAAATGTAAAACTAAAACACTGCATAGTTTTCACATTAATTAAATATGCATTGATTCATATTAAAGCTACAAAAGTTATTCAGTCAAGAGCAGTGAGTGACTTTCTTTTTTTCTCTTGTTGTTTGACAGACAGCAGCAGGTTTACAGTTTACTGATCCTACTGACACACAACCGATTTCTTTCCCAATTGTTTACATTCACTCAAGACATAACCGACTGTGTTAACGTGAATACTCACCAAGACAGACATTTTGACATGACTGTGTGTGTATTTGACCATTCAAGTACAATAAGCCGTAAAAAGAGAGCTGAATTCGGGATCGCACGCTGTCCGAGAGGAGGCTTTCTGTGTGCATGTGTCGGGTCTAAAGCTGTTTTCCGCAGCTTACTGTGCTTAACTATTTTTAACGTCAAGCAAATCACACGTAAGCAACAGTCACGTGCCCAGTCTATTCTCTGCTATATGTGTCCACCTAAAACTTTAACTTTTTGAAGTAGCCAATTAAATAGGGGTGTAACGATATTCAAACCGAACCGAAAAACCGTGATACACCACCCACAGTACGAACCGCCAAACTCTCATGGCGTACCGAATGTGCCCCGGCCCGTCCTGGATCTACACAATGAATACAGCATTGTAACCACCAATAATTGCAATAAGCTCTGCATTTTGTTACTTTCGATAAGAAACAAAGTGTCATCTTTCAAAAAAGTCTTTGATGTGGCGTGACAGATCACTGTACAGGTGCCTCAGTTCAAGCGGCAGTGGAGCACGAGTCAATGCGATCATCTCTTCCTCTTTGATACCAGTTAAAAAATAAACATGAATATGAACATCTGAAGGTATCTTGAAAGATTTAGTACAACTTACTGAAATATAATATCTTGTGTAATCGCTCAATCAGTGTTTCTACAGCAGAAAGACTTCAGTAAAACAGCTTGTGAACACTGTGTCATGTAGCATTTACCTCAGGCCAGGGTTGCCAGGTTTTCACAATAAAACCCACCTAATTGCTACTCAAAACTAGACCAAAACAACCCGTGGACATGAAAAACAACCCGCGGCAACAGTAGTAAAGTAGCCCCAATTCTTGGCAACACTGCCTCAGGTAAGTCCACAGCTTATTAGTTAACCAGAGAAATGAACTCTTTCGCTAAATATATGTGCTATATTAGCCTATATATTAATTATATCTTGATTATTTAATGTATGTTTAAATAAACCTGTCTTGAAAATGACAGCCACTGTGTAAATGATTATATTTCAACAATGAATTGAAGTAAAAAAAACATAATTTTATGATTAGATTTAGAAGTTAATCCAAAAACTGCCTTATGTGCAGTTTACAAGTTGTTATTTGAGTGTTGATTATTATATCTAAAAAATAAATAGCAGCTGAATTTAGGCTAATAGTTTGGGCTCTGAAAGTTTAATATTATAGTAATGTTCAAGTAAGGGCTCCCTAAATAGTTTATAGCATTAGCAGAGTTTTTTTTTTATTTTTTTATCCTTAAACTTTTAATTATAATTGAATTCATTTAAAGACAGAGACACGATTTGTTCAGTGAACTACTGTTTAATAAAAAAGCAATTTTGTTTAGTTTTCTCCCCTTGCTGTACCGAACCGTGACTTCAAAACCAAGGTACGTACCGAACTGTCAGTTTTGTGTATCGTTACAGCCCTACTATTAAAATATGCCCTCTTCAAAAACCTGCCTTAGGATCTTAAAACAGAAAAAAAGCAGGAACAGAAGCCATGATGCCTTAAAATACTCCCTCCACAAGTCTCAAGGAGATAACGTGGCCATTTTTAATTCACTCTCAGACTTCCATCCTCGCTTGCGTTTCTGAATCCTGTCACAAAAGCCACGTTCACTTCATCTCCCTGACCCTCATAACAAGCCCCGTTATCCTACATTGATAACTTCTTCCTTTTCTCTCATTTTTAATTAAAGCTAATTAAAAATGCCAGCCTCGTTTAGTCACTGACAAGATTCATCTGTGTTCCTGATATACAAATAAATGCAGGCGCGCACGAGTGCTGCTTCATATTCATGAGCGCGAGGTGACACTGTCCCCTCATTTCTAAAGCAGCGCGTTCAGCAGATTCGGGCCCCCGCGGACCCGCAGTCAAATTTAATGGTCTTAGAGCAATGACATCAAAAAGCCTCTGTGTCCAGCCTTCGCAAACAGTCCACTGGATTTGAACTTTTCCGCCCCTCCCTGCGTCTCGCCGAATAATGCACCATCGACACAATTCTGCCCGAGTTCAATGTGAAACACAGAGAGGAAAAGCTCTCGCTATGCAAACGCCATGATTAAGTGGCGAGAGAAAACAACGTTTTTTTAATGAGGTCACGATACGACCTGTGACACAAGGTCGAGAGGGAACCGACACTGACGTGTACCAGAAACCGCTTTTTGATGCTGATTCTATCAAAAAGTCATGTGTCACGTCTGAGATGATCACATTATTCTCTTATTTATTCATGAGTTCAAGCAACTTTCATAGGAAAGAGTAAAGAAGGATCATATTCAGTGTATGAGCTCATGCTGACACTCTTCAGAGATCTGTATGGTTTTTTTATGAATGATAACAAGAATGTATGTGTCTGATAGTTATGATTTGTAATATGCATAACATGAATATATTACTGATACGGATTATAATAATAAATCACATTATTATCACATAAGCACCAGTTATGAGTTTGATATGTGTTTAGTATCATTGATATATCATTATAATTTCTGAATTAAATTTAATTTTTTTTTTATTATATTTATAAGCTTTAGTGATTTTGTTGTCATTTTGTCACTTTTATTATTTTTTGTTTTTTTAAAAGTGTGTATAGTTTTATTAAGTTTTAGCAGTTTATTTAGTTTTAGTTATTTTAGTACTTAAATGAAATGATTATAATAACTGAAACAATATATTAGTCTGGTTAATTTGTTGATATTTGGACACTTTAATTTCTATATCTAACAATTCATTTTCTGTTATCAAATTTGCTTAGTTTATTTTTGACATTCAATCAATAAAAAATAAATTCAAAAAAGCCTATCTTATGCATATTGATGTATTTGAATGTAGTTTATTGAATATTCTGGCAGCTGTATCCAATAGTAATTTCTATTTTTTAATCATTTAAGGTCTCTTTATCATATATGAGTGCAGCATATGGCCTGAAGATCGCGTGTTTTTACGCCTCAAGCTATCAGGTCTTTTAAGCCTTATGTAAGTGTGTTTGTCGCTGGTGTATGTCATGAAATACTGTTTCAGAATGTGTAATAATTTATCAATCATAGCAGCTGGAAGCTCACTGAATAAGCTTCTTTATCCAGCACCCTTCTGGAATGTCGTACAATAAATTAGCAGCCATTAGCTTCAGTTCTGTCTGAATTTCATAAGGCAGTTTTCATGGTGGAGTAAATGTGTTTGAAGTGAAGCAGAGCTCCGGGGAATCATCTACTCACCACTTTCATTGTCGGAGCCCTCGGGGGTTTGTGGCCTCAGCCGCCGGCTTCAGACATCATGTTAAACAAAAGAGATCAGGGACAAATACAAAACACACACACACATATATATATCTGTCTGTCCAGTGTCCGGCTAGATCTGGGAGATATAGCTAAACATAAAAAGATATCTCAATATTTATGCTTTTACTTTGAATGAAATCAGAAGATCCATTATTTTAACCAAACAGCAGCTGCAGCCAAATAGATTCAAAAAGTTTGAATGCAAGAAGAAAATTAAATGTAAACATTTAAGAAATAATGACATTAAATGGTGTTCAGGAAGCTTATTTGAAAAAATTTTTTATTTTGCATTTGGTTTGCAGCGTTTGGTCCTGCTAGTGGCGCAGAAATTAAATACTTTACATTTAATGTTTTTTAACACTTTATAATAAGATTTCATTAGTTAACTTCACTAGTTAACATGAATAAACAACGAACAGTACTTATACACTGTAAAAAAGAATTGTTGGTTTAACGTAAAAAAGTACGTTTCCTGGTTGCCTTAAAATTTTGAGTTCATTGAAATTAAAAATTTGAGTTAATACAATGAAGGCAATTGGTTTAATCAACAGAAACTCAAAATATTAAGTTATCTGAACCACATTAATTATATAAGTTGATTTGACAAAAGAAAAAAATAATTTTTTACAGTGCACAGCATATATTAATATTAGTTAATGTTAATTTCAACATTTACTAATACTTTTATTTGTAATTGTTAACATTAATTAATTCAATCAATGTGAAGTAACATTAAAAAACAATGGACATATGTATTTTTATTAACTATCTAAATTCTTATATATATATATATTATGTTATATATATATATATATATATTGCTCATTGTTAGTTAACGAAAATGTTAACGAAGGCGACCTTATTGTAAAGATTAATTGCAAAAGTGTAACGCAATCTTTAGGAAATGTGCATTAAAATAACATTGATAATCACACTGTTGCATAGTTTTCTGTTGTCAGTAAAATCATTATGAATATATTGTGAATATGTGGCATGTCGTCCAGTTCTAGTGATCTCAACACTACTACCTAACTACATATAGTGTCTAGATATATGTATATATATGTAAACTCCACCATCATGTGTTTTAATCAGAGTGATTGTTCTCGCATTAACCAAGGACAATTTCAATATGACGGTAATTTCCTCCTTAAATCAAGAGCGTAAACAAACATTTCCTTTTCTTAAGATTTTTTGTTCCTAATCACTGCGTGCTAAACTGAATCATGAAGGAAGTAAAGACAGTAAACGTAGTGAACTCACTCCTCCAGCTCTTCAGCAGCCAGCCGTCTTCCAGACCTGTGGAGGACATTACAAATCAAAGCTTACAACAATCAGCCGTCACAAATCACAACTCGTCTAATTCACTCAATCACTCCAAGTGTGTGTATCTGTGTCTGCTGAAATGTGTTCTCCGACTGTATCCTCTCATCTAGAACACACAGCAGAGTTTAAACAGCATTAATTAATCACCTTTCATTTTAAAATAATCATTTTTATACTTTAATGTGGTGGATAATAATTTTCAGTTTTTGAAAATAGAATATACTCTTTATGAAGGGTGCAGCTTAACCCTATGAAGCTACTGTATCATGTTTGATACACATTTCTAAGGTCTCTAAATGATCAAAACTTTGCTGATAAAACCTGTCGCACACTTTTTTATCAAGTAAAAGATCTTTTAGTATAATTGTACAAACGTCCTCCTTCAGCTCGTGCTTCACGTGTCTTTCTGCTGTGAAATCTGCACTGATTTTATCAATTAAACATAAGAATAACTTTGATATTGTTAGTAATATTTCAACTGGACTGAAGCAGCTTCGCTTTACTTGATTATCCAGACATCATTTTATAGAAAAATGAGTATCAAATATGATCATCATCTTTTGAGAAAGGTTTATTTGTTCATCTCTCAATCATCATTGTATTGCATTGCATTATATGTTTTAAAACTACAGAGATTTGATCAGAAAACTAAGCATTTAAATATCATCTTACTAAGATATTGATATTTATATGCATTTTATGTAAGTATCTGCTATACTGTTATAAAGATCTCATTGATTTACAAGCATCAGAATTTCATCTTACTTTCTGTTCATATTAATATCAGCATCTGCACCAAATTGCCTATTTTTTCCTCAGTTTGGGCCTCTGAATAAAATTGAGCTTTCAAATATGATACTCAAAAAAACACATGAATATTTTATATATATAGTGTCTAAACATTCAATAAACTGTTCAATTAAAAAAACAGATTTTTTTGACTATTACTCCATATGTCAGGCTTTACAAGTTTAAACGTGATGAATCCTACTGGTGTTTTGCTGGTGTTTAGCGCCACCTAATGGATCCTGAGATTGGACCGTGGTCATCATGCAGCACAATATATGACATCTGTGTCAAATTGTGCTGGAATAGTAAACATTTCAGCAGACTTTAACATTTAGGGGCAATTAGAGACGAAACAAAGGTCACATAAATATGACAACTATGGCACTTCAGTGTTTTCTGTGTGCTTTGATTGGCTCGTGTGTAAATGGTAAGGCAGATGCTGATAATCACGGGTGTTAGCGTGTACAGCCCTTGACACGCGGCCTGTCCTCTCATTACGGCGCTCTCCATTAAGACCCGTGTAATGCAGCACGATAAACATGGTAAAACGGTCTAGAAAAAGTTGTTCGGGATAAAATATATTGTGACAATTTGGCTTCAAAGGTTCATCAATAAACTGACAGATCATTTAGTGTCAATTAGGAGTGATAGATCTGCAAATCCTGGGATTTCTGCTGTGGGATTAGTGGGAACAGAGCGCCGGTGATTGAGCACGAGGGGTGACATTGAGATGAAGAAAAAGTCCTTGTCTTCTTCAGAGGGGACGATTACTTTGTTTTAGAAGGAGAATCAATGCGTCGAGAAGCCCTTTAACACCTCCCAGCCGAGAGAATCAAGATAAGTTTGGCAGACATGCAGAAGTGACGCTTTGACCTTTCCTGAGAGACGTGTAGAGTTTGCTTCATTCTCTGGTAACTGAGCCAATAGATGTGATCAGAAAAGTGTGCAAACATACACGCTTAAAAATAAAGCTTCCAAAAGGGGGTTTGATGCAATAGAACCAAACTATTAGGTTTCCCAAAGATCCTTTAGGTGAACAGTTCTTAAAAGAACCATTTTTTTCTAAGTGTGAAGAACACTTTAATAAACTAAAGAATCTTTTTCCGCTGTAAAGAATCTTTTGTGCAATGGAAAGATTCCATGGAAGTTAAAGATTCTTTATCGAACCACTGATACCAATAAATAAGTTTTATTTTTGAGAGTGCACTTTAATTTCTATACTGTGCACATATGCACATTTTCCATATGTATTTTAACGACTGAATTTGACTGGTCTATTTACAGAGTGAAGCATGAAACGGAATTAATATCAGCCACTATTTTAACATGCATTTTCTACTCATTACTTGATCATGTTTACATGAAAATTAATTAGAAATGCAAATTAACTGCTTCTATTTACAGACCATTGAAAAGTTTGTGGTGTGTTTTCAAAATAAGCCTCTTCTGCTCACCAAAGCTGCATTTATTTGATCAAAAATACAGTAAAAACAGTGAAATATTATTGAAATGTAAAATAGCTGTTTTCTATGTTAATATATTGTAAAACGTAATTTATATCCTGTGATCAAAGCTGAATTTTCAGCATCATTACTCCAGTCTTCAGTGTCACATGATCCTTCAGAAATCATTCTAATATGATGATTTGCTGCTCAAGAAACATTTATCATTATTATCATAATTTTTTATTGTTGAAAACAGTTGTGCTGCTTCTGATTTTTGTGGAAACTTTGATGATTAGAACGTTCAAAAGAGCAGCATTTATTTGAAATAGAATCTTTTAAATTAATTTTTGATCAATTTAATGCATCCTTGATAAATAAAACTATTCATTTCCTTCAAAAAAAATATATATATATATCTTACAGGTCCCAAGTTGTGGACAACCTTTGAAACATGAGGTGTTTCTGTTTTCTCACATTAGAGTTTACAGGTGAATTACTGAAATGAATGCTGCCATTAGGAGTGATCATAATGTTTATTTTGGTCATTCCAGTAAAACACATTTAACAGGAGATGATGCCATCATGTGGCGACTGACGGTCATTGCTTTCTCTTTCTCCTCCTCTAAACAGTGGGAGCGATTCTAGGGGTCCACATCAAATCCTATAGGACTGATGTAGGATTCAGTATAATTTATTAAAAATGTTTTACATCCAAAAATCATTCTCTCAATAATAAAGTACTTTACTCCTCAACCCTCTCCAAAAAGAAAAGCATTTGACCAACTACAGCTATGCGAGAACTTCACTTTATGTAATTTAAGCAGTTCAGTGAAATGAAAAACCTAAATAAGAAATGAGATTAGAATATTAACACTGATGAAAAGAAGGAAAAACACATTTATAACAAAAATGAAGAGAGAAAAGAGAACTATGATAAAATACATACTAAGAAATGCTCAACTCTGTAATACTGGAATAATTGTTGGAGTGCAAACGTAATGCATGTCCACGTTCCTGTCTGATATATATTAAAAATAATACAAAATGTATATTTACATTTACATTCATTCATTCATTTAGCAGACACTTTTATCCAAAGCAACTTACAAATGAGGAATACAACAAGCGATTCACTTTAAAGAGGCAATAAACACAAGAAGTGTTAGAAACACAAAGTTTCAGACATCATTTAGAGACTAGAAAGAGTAATAATTATTATTACTCTTTCTTATTGATATAATAATATATGGATTTACCCATTATCTGTTTAATAAAGTGCTGGACTGAAACACTGCTGTTTAATAAAGCATTGCAAGCAAAGACAGTGTGTGGAAATCTTTCAAGTCTGTGCATTTTATTTGCAATTTATTTGTTGACTAGAACTTTGTGGGCTTTTAGAAAGGCAAAACATGAGGAACGTTTGTGTATCTCAGGTGTGTACTCACTTGGCAGATCCGGTTCCTGTGCTCTCCTCCGCCCATCCTCCCTGCCGACGGGCCGGTTTCAGTGGAGGACCCTGAGACAAACACACATTCATCACACACTATTAGTACATTCACAGCAGAACAACACATCTCACAACAAGCACTCAGTCAGATGTGTGTCTTCACATTAACTCAGATATTCAAAAGGTACATGTACTAATATTTCAGGTATGGTCACGTAGCCAAAATCTGCTAATACAGAATTAAAAGGGGTCCTTTTATGCTTTTCTTTTCCCATGTTCATCTTTCTTTAGTGTGTAATGTTGTCAATGTTTGACCATGACAAAGTCCCTCCAGCGGGAGTTTTTCTCTATATCAGTGTCAGTGTTTCTGAACTCCATTGTAGTCTTGAGTTTTCTTCACAATATTCCTCATTTAAATAATTCATACACAGAATAAAGGGGCGGGGCCTGGTTGAGTTAGTCAGTAGTGTGTTGAAACTGGCGGTTATGGTAAGGGGAGGGACATTTACACCAATCACAACACACTGCTCCAGCCGACCAATCAGAGCACACTCTTCAGAAGGAGGGGCTTCATAGAGACAGGAACTAAACAGAGCGTTACTGACAGACTGGGGCTGCATTCCACTTTTAGACATGCACTCGTGAACTTCTCTAAGCACTTCTCCTCGGGGGAATCCCTGCCACCATTTTGAAGTGTGTTCCACTTCGTAAAGTGGATGAGGGAAGTTTATATGGACAGACCCTCACTCCCTCAATTTTGACCGGAGTCTACTTCATATGTACACTTCAGGCAGCTCCATATCGAACAATGCAACACGATTGTGACGTCACCACATATTGCGTTTAATTTACCCCACCACAAACAACTCTATGATTTATGTTTTTTTTCTAAAACAACCCAAACACACCTATATACATATTGCATTAAACAGTTTCGTAAGGGGAAAAAATGTAAATAATAAATCAACTCCATAGCAGATTCCAAGTGATCAAGGGCTCAGGACGTTCCAATTCAGCCCATTGCAAGGGTTCTGCCAGTAGTGGGCACTCAACGTAAGCAATGACGTACATCCGAGTCAACGAGACTGAGGGAAGTTAGTGAAGGAAGGGCATAAAAGAATGAACTGGAATGCAGCCTGGGAAGAGAGGAGCTGCAACAATGGAGAATATGAGGAAAATAATCAACATTCAAGCAGGAAAACCTGTTCTAGTAGAGCACAAAAACAACATCAAGACAAGATAATATGGCCTCTATAATTGTTTTTTTTAAAATGACTGCTATAAGGTAAATGAAAGACAGGCGTACGCCACCAATCACATCTTCTGATTCTTTATTATGACTATTTTCCATATGTTAGAGTAATATAGTGAAGAATTTATATGTAGAAAGACGGTGCACTTATTATTGTGAATGGGAGAAAGTGCAACGCGAATATGGTGAAATAAGTTCCGCCTCCTAAATAAGAGCCAATCGCTGATTGGTAAAGTCATTGCATCACTGCAGCTGTCGTTAGAAGCTCTGGTCAGATGCGCGCTTCCGTTAGAGACGCGCGCTTCTGACCAGAGCTTCTAACGACAGCTGCAGTGATAGAGACGCGCAGCTTCCGTTAGAGACGCGCACTTCCGTTAGAGACGCGCACTTCCGTTAGAGACGCGCACTTAGGACTGCGTATGCACATTAGCTTGATCCAGCACAAAAAGCATTTTTTTGTGATGAACATGTCTCCTTCACTATCTGCTACAACTCATTCATTTAGAGCAAATTAAGTAAATATACCAAACAAATAATTAACAATTCATTCGTAGGCACAATATATTGTTCAAGCACTGAAGCAGAAGCTTTTTAAGATCATGAGAATTCAGTAATATGCTGATTTTCTGCTCAAGAAACATTTCTCATTATTACCAATGTTGAAAACAGCATTTATTTGAAATAGAAATCTTTTGAATCATTATAAATGTCTTTAAATGTTACATTTGGTTAATTTAATGCATCTTTGCTGAGGAGAAGTATTATTTTCTTTTTTCCTTCTTTTTATTTAAGGGGGCCTATAAACCACGCCATTTTTGTGTGTGTCCCTTTAAATGCAAATGAGCTGCTGCTCCCGGCCCCCTTTCCAGAAGAGGGCGGAGCTTTAACAGCTCGCGCTTCGGACGCTCAACAACAACAAAGCTGGAGAATCTCACGCAGCCAAAATGAGGATTGTCAGTAACGGTGTTCAGCCTTACATTGTTCAAACCGGAGTCGACACTGATGGAGAGACTCAGGAAGAAGTTACAACTTTTAGAATGAAACTGGACGTTTCTGAATGGTTAGTGGATAAATTTATGTAGTTGCTGTGGAGTTGATTCAAAAAAAGCAATTTTGTACGGTAATATATGATGGTTTCCACAAAAATCTGAAGCAGCACAGCTGTTTTCAATCAGGAAGTTTTCTTGAGCATCAAATCATCATATTACAGGGCTCCAGACTGCGCCTAATACGGTCGCATTTGCGACTAAAAATATTAATTTGCGAGTGATGTTTTTGCTAATCTAGAGGACCATACAAATTCACACGTTATGACTGTAAAATTTGCATGTTATTTGCGTGTTCCGTGACCAGTAGCCTATCACATCATTTTCTGTGTTGACGTAATTAAATGAGATGCTGCATGTGAATGTTTCACTGAGTTAGAGCTCCGAAATATGAACAGGTAGGATATCACACAACAAACAGACCCCAAAGAACTAGAGCTGATGAAAGCCGACTGTGTTGTTGCCTCGCGTCGCCTGCGTCGGTGCAAAATAGCTGCATTTGAACACACCGTTGTGCTCCCGTGTAAAAGAGACAACTTCCTATTTCTTCATATAAATTAATCTATATTCGTCATTCAAAAGGGGAAATCGGCTCTACAGACTGCAGACACACACACAATGCAGCACGTGCTTACTGTTTTGAATATCAATCATGCTGATCACTTTCATTACTCCACTCCGCTCATGCTCATCAGATCAATTTAAGGTCATTAAAAGTCTTCAGTGCCTTAAACAGTATAACAAGAGTATAAACGATCATTTTAAAGCGTCTTATATTTTGTGGATGGAAAAACAAATCGCGATACTCCCTAATGTGATTATTATTAATTTCATTAAATAAATGTGAGCGCTGCATGTTTTAAAGTCAAAAGATGGCGCTGTTGCGCGTTCTTCAGAGCAACTCGCATTCAATGATTAGCGCACATTTGTCAACAAATTGCTTATGAACTAATGCTGATCAATTATCACAAAGTTTACTTTATATTATATTGTGTTGTAAACGGTTGTAGCAACGTAATTTTTTAATCCTCATCTGAAATTGAATGAGCAGCAAAAGTAAGTAAAGACATTTCAAAATAAGAGTCCCGCTGTATATCAAAGTAATCAAAGCCAAGTAGTATGTATGTCAATTGCCCCTGTTTGTTATTTGGTTACACAAACCAAATTTAATATATTTATTTCCATATATTTATATTTATTTTCATTTGATTCAAAGTAAACTGATGTAGCTTCAGGAAGGAAGGACTAAGAACATTATTTGACATATATAATTCAATATAAAGATTTTACTAGCATCAGGGTTATTATAGTTAACTAAAACCATTAAAAACATTCTTTATTGCTTGAAATAAATGTTAATACTAAAATAAAAATCTATACAAACTAAACAGACATGTTTAAAAACAACTAAAACTAAAAACAAAAACAAAAATTAACAAAAAAATGAAAGCAGAAAATATAAAAATCTAATTGGATTCAAAATATTAACAAAAACTATAATAGTATTAAGTGAAAATAGTGACATTCATTTCCCAGAAAAGTCACAAGACGAAAAAGCTGAAACTGTAAAGGGGACATAAACACAACAGGATGACTAAAAGTAAGTGATTTAAAATCAGCCTTGGTGAGCAGAAGAGACTTCTTTCAAAAACATCATTCAAAACTTTAGACCAGTAGTGTACTAATATATTCAACTTTATATACTGTAAAGAGCTGGGAGAGAATATTTTTACATTTTGTGATGAAATAAAGGAGTGTAGGACACTCAGAGAGCGCTGAAGGGGTTTGAGGGGTGTAAGTGTGGGAACTGCTCTGACCGGCATGACCCAAAATAGCTTCACAGCGGAAAAAAAACACGCATCTCACTTTATTCTTTAATTCTGAAAATAGTCACATGGGCTTCGATGGCAGGTTCTATGAGCAGCTGAATAACGGTCCAGCTTTAAAATGACAGAATTCCTCGGGGCACAACGAGGGTGGGCAACCCACAAATGCATTTTTTAAAAAAAAGCATTTCTCATTACCAAATTGGGTCTGCAAATAAGCCAGAGCCCTGCAGGAATTCAGTTACTTTCAACATAAAAAACACAGCAGAGCAAATAAACTTCCGTTCCTGGGTTCCTTCAGCAGGGTCATTTGTAAATCCTGATGTCAGGACTCAGAGAGGGCTGCGGGGGGGAAGGGTCGCTCTGCATTCCACCTCAAATGGGACGCTATGAGCGAACAAGTCTTTCACGCAAATCGTGGAAAATGGGTCCGCACAGAGAACGAGCAAAGTGAATAATGACAGAAGAGTGTTCATCAGGTGCCAATATTACACCTGAATAAAATCACATAAAAGTCTCCTGTACTGAAGATATGAGCTGATCAATTCAGCGCTTCTCAGGCTGACAGTGGAATAAAAACAAACCACAAAAAAGGACTTATAATAGAAATAGACTCAGGGGATCAATTACCAGAACTTGAATAAATGCATGAAAGCAAGTTAAAAAGTCTAAATTATTAAGTTAATTTTAAAGTTGCAAGCATTATTTTGACGAGTTATGTTGACATAATAATGTAGATTATATTTGTGAGAAATTGTGAGAAAATTAACTCTTTCCCCGTCAACCTTTCATTTTTATGTTGCCAGCCAGCGCCAGCATTTTTGACCATATTTGCAAAACTGTCATGGCCCCCAAAATATTTTGTTGTATGAATATGTAAACAGTCAAAATATCAAAAGAAAAAAAATCTGACGCTGGTAGGTCACATAACAGTGACAACATGGCGAATGTCTCAGCCTCAGATAGACCGTTGGCTGAACGTTTGATGCATATGGCACACAAAACTGAAAACACTTCAGGAGTTTCGAAGTCGTCATCTGATTGGTTGAAATCTAGAGGACTTCCGGCAGATGTGTGTGTTGCGTTCTTTAATGGTTTGCCTGGGAACAAAGCCGTCTTGATGCCAAACCCCCTCATGGAAGAAGAACACCGCCATGTTTTCGATTTTAGATGCAGCCAGTCACTTGCTTCGTTCCTGATTGAATCAGCTGTTTTAATGAATCGGTTAAGTGAATGACTCAATGACTCAATTCAGACAGTGACTTGCCGCCATCTACTGGCAGTTTTAGGTTCATATTTAAAGTATCATTTCATTAAAAAAAAAAATAATAATAATAATTCAAAAATAATAAAATCATAACAATTATTATTTCAGTATTCCAAATATAGTGTATTATTATACTAACTGAATTTAAATGTAGGAATTTGACATAAAAGATGATGCAAACATCTAAGGTTATAAAAAATTGCACTTATAAAAGGTAAAAATGCCTCTGGAAATCAATCTGAATGCACATTTACATGACAGCGATGTACTAAAAACAGAAAAGTCTTTCCTTTGTGTTTTTCGCATACAGACAACAATGTTGTCAAAATTATCCCCATTCAGACGGATCCGCGAAAACGACTAAAAACGCTGTATTCTGCTGCCAGGCCAGTAGATGGAGATGTCACTTTGTAAAGAAACACTTCATGCCTATAGACTGAACACATAATACACATGCGCATGATGTCACTGTTTTCACAAATTTACGTTTTTGTAGTTTACACAGAGATGATAACTGTATCGTTTTCAAAAACTTGCACTTTGAAACCTGTTTTTCAAAAGTTTGCATTTTCAGGCCCCCAAAACACTGCTGTTGTGTAAATCAACGACCAAACCACATAAAGCGTTTTCTGTTTTTAGTTGAATACGGTGTTGTGTAAACTGGCCCTACTGTAGGAAAGCAATCCGTTTACTAGAACTATGACGATAATTCAGACAAATAATTTCAAATCACTGACCAGTGAGTCGAATAAAATAAATATAAAAATGTATACATTCATAAAAATGAATATAAAATAAAATCAGCACCAGTGTTTAGCATGAAGTAAAATGTCTACAAGGAAGACGCCGGATGCTCAGATGTGTCTGCTTCATAAAAGTAAAACATACACTTGTAAAGAAGCAAAATTAAACACTGACTATCAAGACATAAGGAAAACAGGCCTGTCACCCATCATGCCAGAAAAATGTATTTCATGTAGATGTGAGGTCACAGGGGATTCGAGAATCCGGGTTTTACATTGGAAAACGCAACCTAATTTGGAAAGTTTACAGAAAAAAAAAAAAAAAAAAAAAAAAACATAGCTCGGATTCCGAGCAGAATTCATGTACGGCTCTCAGCACTCTTGGGGACAAACCAAGAGCGACCAAAGATGGCATGCCTCAGATGCCGATGCCCTGCAGTAACGCAGAGAAATATGTCTCAAACAATCTTTAGTTCATGTGTAAGAGAGAGAGTTCACTGAGGGAAACTCCTTAAAATAGAACACACCAGAATAAACCAGTCATACTCACGCTCAAAACAGGATTTGCACTGCATGCAGGTTTAATTTGCCTACATTTATTAAGACAATATTAATAAATATACACATTATATTAAGAGTGGGTGATATACGGCAAAAATACCATTATATCACTATTTTTTTCAGACAAGATACGGCTGGACGATGTGGCGAAAATTTATATCACAATATATTTCTTAATTTCGGTCGATACGATATAACTGATATCGATATGAACAATATAAAAGCCTCAGAAAAAATGCCAAGAATGCCCACAATGGATGTCTGTACCTACAAACTTCTGAAAAATGAATTCGCCAAGTCTATGAAACCTCATCCTATAAAACTCTATAATATTTTAGAAATAAATACGGTATAGCCTAGCTGTCAGCGCTTGAGAGCGCTTCGCCAGCGCAGCGTTTTTTCAGTTGAGACGCTTTGCTTGCTATGATACGGAATATCCACAGGAGTGTAACTAGTATTTCATTTCACAGATAGTTTATTTCTGTACTGTTTCTTTATAAAAATGTCAATACAATGTAAAACATTTGCTCTGTCTCTTGTTTTAAATAATTTTGTTGCGTTATAATGCTTCTTGTTGTCATTTGTTGACGTTGTACAAGCAGAATGTGGCGGTTGGTCGGGTGTTGTATTTGTCCCGCCCCTCCTCCGCTGTGATTGGACGGCTGGGTAAAAAAATGACAGTGATGAGCGCAGCGTTTTACCCAAAGTTGAACATTTCACACAGAACGCATTTTTGCTTTGAAAAATGGGAGACACGGGCAGTGGAATGGGGAAAAATGCGTGAAACAGATGCTCAGCGCCTCGTTACGCAGCACTCCCATTGAAAACAACTGGAAAAATACACTATTCTCGGAAAAAACGTCAGTCAGTGACAAATGCTGTAATGTATATTGAAATATCGGAAATGCGTTTAAAAATCGTATCACCATTATTGAAAAAAAAAAAACAATTGTCCAGCCAAGACAAGATCACAAAATCTTATCACCATTATTTTTAATGTTGACCATTTTATGGAAGCCTATTTCTGCTAGGGAATAAAAATAAATAAAATAACTGCGACTTTTCATCTCACAATTCTGACTTTTTTCTCACAATTGCGCGTTCATAACGTGCTATTGTGACTTTTTTCTCAGAATTGTGAGATATAAACTTGCAACTGCAAAATAAAGTCAGAATTGTGAGATAAAAAGTAAAAAACAATTCATATTCTGTGGCGGAAACAAGCTTCCTTACTTTCCTGGGCAATACAGTTCTGATTAATACCAAGCTCTACATGGTAACAAAATATAAAACATGACCATGTTATTATAAAGGTGTCTCATGCTATAATCTACAAAGCGACGTCTTATGGATTGGTAAAGCAGGCAAGCTGTTCATTCTCCACATTCACACCCTACAGAGGACTGATGAGTGGCACATACGTAGGGCTGCACAAAATCGAATTTTTAATTGTGATCAATTGTTGCAATTGCGTAAAAGTCCACTAACATTATTCTGTGTGCTTAAAATGTTTTTTTTTCTTTCTACTGGTTATCTGAAGGGTTTTTTCCATTGTTTTAATTTTAGTTATTTAAAGAAGAAAACAAACCAATGTAAAGTTGACATTTGAGGCTTAATGCTACAGAAAAGCAATACAAGTGTTTTCAGCTTGTTTATTTTCATATAAAAATATGGCATGCAGTCGCTTCAAACAATGGTATAGAGCTATTCGAAACATCATTCAGTGTAAGTTGTGATAATTGTAATTAATAATCGCAATTACAATGTCAAGGGAATAATCGACAGTTATGATTTTTGTCATAATTGTGCAGTCCTAACATTACGTACATACTTTTTTGTATTCATAACAAGGGTTTACTTAAAGGTGCAATATGTAGAATTTTCTGTCCGGTAGAGGTCGCTAGAGGCCTATTCAAAACAAAAGCGTAGCTTGATGACGCCAAGTTTGACCGTGGAATATTGGGGCATGTGGTCTTCACCTCACAGCCAGCTGAAAAGTATTGAGATAGGACTCAGGCAGAAATCATGTTCGTGGATGCGATTATTAACGTTACTGTAGTATGAAGCAGAGCAGGACCGAGTGTTGTGGGAGCTGAACGAGGCCGCTGGAGCGATTGCGCAACACACGTCTCACGAGCAGTGGGACTTTTATTATGCCACAGTCGCCGCTTCTGCTTTTCCGGTCATGAGTATGAGGTAACACAGCTCTGTTTATCATATTAGATACATTTGAGAGTGTTGAAAATGATGTTATAACGTTACTCTGTGCGTTCGCTCGGCGGCTGCTGTGAGACACTGTTACACACTGCAGTAAGATAGATCGATATTAGATTATCATATTAAATGCTGGATGGCTTGTGTTGATAAATGTTATGCAATTAATTTTAAAACGTATTGTATGATGGAGAAAATTCTGTATTACTGTTACTAAAAATAAAGCTGCATCTGATTATGCTATGTTAGCTACTTCACAAAATAGTGTTTTTCTCTGAGGCGTGGTAAAGCATGGTACTCACAAAAAAAAAAATCAAGAAAATTAGATTTAAACAATAAGACTAAATGTGTTGAGCTATATAACAATAATTAGTTTTCTGTCTCTAAATATATCAAAACAGTTGTTCCTTTGTCTATTAAAACATAATATATTAAAGCGTCTTTGGTGTTTCCATGGTTTCTACAAAATAAAACCGGAAACCGAGGGTAACGCGGGTATGACGCAATTGACAGGCGACTCCTCACACGTCCCGAAGCCTTGGTTAAAATTGCAAGATTTACAAATAGTTGGAAACATTAGGGATATTGTAAGTACTCAAGTGAACAAAATATATAACGCTGGCCTAGTGGTTTTTGGATATTTTACTGCAAAATTCTTACATATTGCACCCTTAATTGAGTTTGTATGAAGAAATAATCTG